>NW_020455599.1:3729573-4017081 GCF_003342845.1 Nothoprocta perdicaria | reverse complement strand
TTTTTTTTAAACTGAGAGTTGGATCTATGACTGTACAAAGCTGTATGGTTTGTGTGACGTGCATGGAGTTTAACATTTAAAACTATCATTGATTTCATAGAATCATAGAGCCGTAGAATCTTTAAGGTTGGAAGGGACCTTTAGAGATCCTTTAGTCCAACCCCCCTGCACATGCAGGGTCATCTAGAGCATGTGGCACAGGGCTGCATCCAAGGGTTTTGAGTAGAGGGGGATGATCCTCTCTCTCATGATAATGTATCTCTCTGCATAATTTGTGCGTTATATTCCAGTATGATCTACTGCATCAGGTGTTTTGTTTTGCTTTTATACACAGATGTGTGTTTGGTGGGAAATGGCTTTAGTAGCCTATGATGGAAAACTGACTTTTGGAAAGTAAGTGCTGGTACAAGGACATATATCTTGCCTGGCTTGAACCTTTTGAAGTTTTAGCAAAAGAGGGGGAAGAGTGTGTGAATGAGAAATATGAACGTGACTGAAATTAAAGGATGGACCTGTTTTAAAGTTAGATGGAGCCATACCCTTGAGTCCAAAGGCAGAGTCTGCCCTTGCAGATGAGCTGAAAGCAGAAGCAGTTACAGCTATTGCCACCCTAGTGGGAAGAGAAGAAAGGTTAGGACCGTGCTCTCTTTTTGTCACCAGATTGCTGGCGAGAGATCATATGTGTCTGGCCATCCCAAAATTTACTCTGTTCCCCAACCTATGCTACACTCATGTTTGTTAGCTTAACTTGTTGGCCCTACACCTGTGCCCCTGAGCATACTAGAATAAATGGTCACATGCAGACTGCTGTGTGGCTGCTCCACTTCCATTTTGATTCAGAAGACAACTGATTTATAGCAGTGTGATAGCTGGGTTGTGACACCGCATGAGCATGGTGGCAATAGCGCTGGATGGAGTCTAGCTTGTACTGTCCAAATCCAAGTGGGAGGAGAAGAGACTTGTTGTTGCCTGCATATCCATCTCAATCTACTTTAAATGGCATCTTAAGTTTGAATTGGTAAATCAGATTTTGAACTCTATGGAAAAGATGCTTAAAATCAATACCTGACCCATGATCCAAGCTTTGAATTGGAGACCTTTTCATTATAATAATTTTTATTTAGAAAAAAAAGCAAGATGCTCTATTGCAATGGTTCCTGACACTACAGTTTACATTTTTTTTTTGCTGTGTTTTAGCTTGTTACTGTAAAATACTGTGACAGATGGAGCATCATCTGTCAACAATTTCTATTTGACACAGAGTAGAAATTATTGCTATGATAAAATTATTGATCCTGTATTTTAACATTCAGGAGTGAGGAAGATCTTACACTAGACTGAATAAAATCAAAGACAGCCTAATTTGGGACCCAGAAAGGATTTTACTCCAGGAAGACCCTTGGTGACTGAAGATGGAAAAGATTTTAGACTTGGCAGACATAGATACATAAAACCTAATTTCTCTCAGCTACCTTACTCCTTTCTATGATGAGTCAACATTAGGATGGATCTATTCATGAATATTTCTTTTCTCTTTTTAAGTGAGATAAGAACTGGGAACAATTTAGATTTGTGTGTGTGTGTGTGTATTTGATTCTTTTTCCTCAGAATTAACAGATTTCATGTAAGATCTCTAAGCCAGGGAAGAGCCTGACTAATCAGGCTTACAGTCAGGAGCATTGTGAGAGATAAAATCCTCTTGAAAAACAGTTAACAAGATGAGATTTTTGTTTCCAAGATTTGGCTGGCGCATACGGATGTGGCTTAATTGGCCCTAATTATAGTTCAAATGCCCCCTTTTTATTGTGTAGACCTCTCTATATCTCCTCTTTTTAATGGTTAGTAGTTTTTATCACTGATTGGTTACTCTATTTGATATTATTTGTTCTCTGAGCAGTTATGCTGAAGAAACAAGAAAGTGCTAAACTGAAAAAGGAAGGAAAAGGGAGTTTAGGCCAGTAACAATTCTTGTGCCCAAATGTGCCTCCTTACACTGGTCCCAGTACTAGAGAGCTATTCTGAGCACAGGCAAATGAAGACAACGTCGACTGGTAGGTAAAACTTCTTCCTGGCAAGATCTTGGAAGTATTAGAAAGGTGACTAGGAAGATTCAGACCGTTCTCCATGAATCTTTGCTCCATCTGTGTGATATTTACAGGTTTGTTGAGGCGATAGATGAATTATGCTGTTTCTTAAAGCTACTGTGCCTAGAACTGAGCATTCTTATCCCTTTAGCAAATAGTGATGGTTTTTAGTGCTTTATGTGATTATCCCCAAAGAAAATATGCAGCCTGAACATCTTCAGCCTTAAGCTAAAGCACCTGTAAACCTTGATCTGAAAATCTTGAGAATGTTTTTTTCTTATGGCATTTCTTATGATGACTTTCTGTTAGTCTAGAGGTACAAATAAATAGTTTTTTTTCCCCTGATTAAACTAGAAGGACACTGAAATATAAACATTAATTAGATTTAACTGCCTGGTCATATTTGTGGATAGTGATTTGGCTAGATCCTTACTTTTTCCAAAGTGCCGGTCCATTCCCAATAGTGCAAGGAAAACACTGTTCATTAGGTAATTAAAGTAACTTTAGAGTGGCTTGGTACTGCACTGACTTAAATTTTCCTGCCAGGCAGTCTATTAGTAAATGCATTTATGGGACTTTTTACTCTTCCAGATTGAGTAAGCTGGGCATCCATAGTCTTGCAAAGCAATCATCTGTGAATTGTACGTGAAGAAACACAGGGGAGGCATGTGTGGTGTGTGTTCCAATGGTAGTATTCCCTCGCCACCACTTGCTTTGGAAATAGTATTAAGAAGTACAATTGTTGGTCATTAGGGTTAGCCTTGCAAAGCAGGCATGACAGCATTAGCAGGAAATGCTTCCTTGATTTCAATTAGAATGCATAAATTATACTCTTTTTCTCTCTTATCCTTGCAACATTCAACAACAACATTTCCATCTCAGCCTCGGGAATAGGATTTTGCACATGGTATAACTTCTATTGCCTTAAATAAGGCCTCCCCAATTTTATCACTGAGCACTCACTATCTTCATTATTACTGTTCAGCCAGCAGAAATGAGTTGTATTTAGATCCCAGTAGGCCACAGGACGCATGCAGCTTGGAGATTTGGCTGCCATTTAGCCTTGGGAAGCAATCTTAAAGCTTCATGATTGAATTACAAGGACTACTCACATCCCTCCACCAAAATTAGAGTAACAAGCTGCGCTGTCCTGGGGTGTGAAGAGAGCGAGAGAGATCATTCCTTGTTATAAAACTAAAGCATCTATGGGGAAATCTAGTTGCTCTAGTTTTCTTTCATCTAGTAAAATCATTGTTTGATATGATTTACAGAGTGGAGGTCACCTTATTACTTACAGTGCTTTATTCATAAAGCACAAGTAGCTAGACTGCGGATCGCGTTGTCCTTGTGTGTGAGACTTTATTTAGGTTTATCTAAAACTTTTATAGTATTTATCTGTCTAGTTTAGGTATCAAGAGCTTTGAAGCCTTTTCTAACATAGGATTCAACCATATGAATATGCATATAAGGCACAGCCCTTTCTCATGCCTGTGCTGTTTGAAAGTCACTTGGTTTATGGACTAGCTACTTCTCCCTTTGCTGCAATCCTGCCTCTGGTTGTGATGTAAACACAGCTCACAAATACTAATGAGCATGAACTGCTTAGCCTGTCTACTTTACCTTTTGTATTGAAATATTTTGTGTCTGTGTGCGTGCATTTGTGTGTGTTTGCAATAGAGGATTGTGCTACCTTGCCTATATTGAGCATATATTTGCTCAGGGACTATTTCAGTTGAAATGTCTGTGTGGATGAAGAGAGTTTAGTGACATTACCTCTGTAAAGGACTAAAATTTCAGCTCCAGAAATGGGATGCAAAATGTTCTTGTAAAATGCAAGAAATACTGATCTGACACTGAAAAATATCCAAGACAATAAGTTTTCTTCCAAAGATTTTATGACCTAGAAATCTGTTTTTCACTTCTTTGACTATGTTATTTGGATTTGTCCCATATTTACATCCTAATCAGTTCTTCTTTCTCTTCAGAGAAAGGAGAAATTTTTGAGATTTGATCCTGACCTTTTCAAAGGTTTCATCTGCATTGCAGGAATGCCTAATCCAGAGAAAACCTTGCATGCTTAACTGTTTCCATGTATTCACAATTTCAGCACTGGAGGAAATGTGCTTACCACTAGTGAAACATCACCACTAAAAGCTTTGCACAGTGACTTCATTTTATGTGCTGGCATGAATAAAAAGTTGTTGCTGAAAGACAGACGCTAGGGAGTTTGTACTGTGAGTTGTCCTTCTTGTCAGCTCTGATAATAAAGATAACTTTCCCTTATGTACATGACAAAATAGGGATACCTTTAAATTTTAGAAATACAGAAAGCTTAGTTCTGCCATTCCAACACCGGGTGCTGACCAAGGGTTGTCATGACTGTATATATTAACACTAAAATAACTTAAATTGGCTTATTTTCTGACCTCATTCTTTATAGGCAGGCTGCCTGTTAACATTGACTTTGTTGGCAAATCTCTTTCTGGATGTCCTTCTGCTAGAGAAAAGAAGCTTTACACTGTGTTCAAGGAGCATGTTATCTACTATATGATGTTCTAGACCTTGTGCAAACTGAGAAAAAAAATCAATATTTTACGCTTATAAAGGACTTTCTGTTTGTCCCAGGTCACTGTGAAAGCATGAACTCTGAGTTAAAAAGAAGCAGTACTATTATTATAGCAGTACTATTATTATGATGGGTAAATTAAAGCAGTAAACACTATGAAATCATGAACTCAGCTAGGAACAAAATCCAGAAACAAGTCAAAATCTTCTGCACTTAGAAGACCAGATTTTTTTCCAATTACCTCTTCCCACTGTGCTACTTGAATATATAAGAATGCAACACTTTCCTTCTCATAACAATTTCCTATGTTGGAGACAAATTAATATTGTACAGATAATAAAACAAAGTTCAGACCATACTTTTATTTTTTTAATGTAGTTGAGTAGTATCTCTTCATGTCAGCATTTGAAGACATGGGTCACTTGATGTGGGAATATATTTTTTAGTGAAAGCCTGCACAAGTCCTCCCTCAATATGCGTAACAACTAAGGGTTTCTCTTTATCACTGCTATTTTTTTGCAACTGTTCTGTCAAGCTCCCAGCTTGACTGTGTTCCTAGGTGGCTACAATTGGTGTGATGCGGAGGGAAGCTATTGTACGTTATATGCTACTATTTACAAGTGGTTTGGGATATTATTTTGCACTTGAATGCTGTGTATGTGCCTTTGGCTACTAGGCAAGTGTTTGGCTCTGCGAGATCTTAATGCTTTTCACAACCAGAGACCATAAATAATGGTCATTGATGCACAGAATCCAACAGCTTGTTTGGCCGTTTCCTTTTATTATGAATATTGGATTTTCTATTCTATGCAGAACATGTTTACAGTTGCCAACACACCTTTTTAATCCAGGCCAGGAATGGCACAGGGGTGACCTACATGTTGGAAAACCTGCAGTGCTGCTGCATACTACAGCATCTGCATTCACCTCCAGGAAACATACAGAATACATGCAGCAAAGTAATACTTGCCTACTGCCCAGAATTGAGGTGACTATCCTGCTCTTTTTGAATTATTCCACCTCGAATACTGGGCTAGATTAAGCCTGCAAAAGAAGACATATGTAGAAAAAGGCTGTGGCTAGGTTGAAAATGAGGCGGGCAATGGAAGTATTTCTCTATATCTCTCAGTAATGGGACTGTGCTTCTTGTTCACTTCACCCGCCCTGAAACCTTACTCCTAAAACTGCAGTGTTTCTCTTCCTGATTTCTTAACATCCCAGTACTACTCTACGTTTTATAACATCTCCCATCTTTGCTGTCTGTATACAGAGTTATATGCTTTTACAGACAATACACAGAATGGGAGACTTAGAATGAAAATGTAATTAAATCATATGTAAATAAAAAACTGCTGCAGCTGACTTCATAAAAAGGAGGCTGTCATTTCAAATACTGTGTTGTATTTGATTTCAATATTAACTGATAGGATTAGGAGAGATGAAATTTACCTTAGAAAAGGTGAGCCTGACTGGAGTCACTGGTAAAGGCTGTCTGTGGTTTTGTAGTTTTGCACCTAGAGCTTTTTTGTCTCTTCTGTTGGTGCAAAGAAAGTTGGTTCCCAATACCTGGAAGTTTCACCATTGCTGTTAAGTGTGTGTGGGCATTGGAGATCATGGAACCAATGGCTTTGTTTTCCAACTGCCAGCCTACCTGCACAGTGCTCCACTTCCAGTCTTTTTTCTTTTTTTTTCTAAATAGCCTCCAATTGAAAAGTCACACGTGGATGTGCCACAACTTGCTGCCTTTACCTGACTTTTGTCCCTCTTCCCCTCTGCTGCCTTCACCTCTCTCTCTCCTGCTTTGACACAGAGGCATCAATTACAGAGAAGAGCAAGGGCTCTCATGGTCTCTCATGGTCTTTCCTGCTAACACAAGGATGCAGCTGGTGGCCTGATGTCTGAATATGGTTCAGGGAATACTTCAATCTGCTGCCTTTCTCTTGGTGATAGAAGGAAAGGTCCAGGGAGTTTGCTGCCTATACCCGATGGGCTCACAGAGGTAGTCTGTGCAGGCAGTGTGCCCCAAAACCTGGCAGCTGCCCCGAGAGCAGCATTACCCACACTACAGTCACTGGACTGCACACGCTTGTGCAATTTTAGAGCATCCTTTCTTACACTAAGTTATACTGTAGGCTGTAGTTCAGGAATGGGAGAGGCATGAAGTGCTTCATCTCTCCTTCTCTCTGACAGCCCTCATAGACTGACAGATCATCTCTTTTCATGGTTGATTGAATTTGTTTTACAAGTGCCCAGGAACTTCTGGTGTGGCTTAAGAGCCACATGTACTGACTGGTGTACTGTAGCCCATTCAAACCTAGAATCTTAGAATCACAGAATGCTTAAGGTTGGCAGGGACTTCAGAGGTCATCTAGTCCAACCTCCCTGCACACGCAGGGTCACCCAGAGCACGTGGCACAGGGCGATCGCTGGTTCTTCCCTGTCCGTGTGAGAACTCATGGCCCTGAGGTGTCAGGTGATGGTACATCACCATCCCATGGTACAGGAACACAATCTCTGCCATCGCTTGATACCACCACGCTTTCAGCTTTTAAACTTAAGATGAAGACGTGGTTTTTTGACCTCTTTTATTCTTAAACACTAGAGTGGCTTTGTCTCTGTGTGAAGTGCCTTGGGAGCCTTGTATGAAAGGTGCCATAGAAATGTAGGCTTGATTTGATTTAATTTAGTTTGATTTACAGTTTGAAACATGAAAATCTTTCTACAAACCTAAGACTCCAGTGCAATTATTCCAGCTTGTTTTTGCTACTTGCAAAGCTGCTTGCCTTCCTTTCTGGATCACTGGGGATTTCCTTGACACATTTGCACTCCTGTTCTCAATAACTCCATACCCAGTCTCATGCTGATATTTTCTTCCTTTATCTCACTTTTTAAAAAACTTATTTAAATTACCTGCTCCACAAGTACTAAACATAATCAAACCACTGAGAGTAGAGGCCAGTCTTAAAAACATAGAAGACTATGTTTTCCCCCATTAGAGACTAACTTGGGTACTTATTCCAACACCTTCAGAGTCTGGGGATCCCCATAGACTCGAATGTTGAAGCAAATACAGAAAATTCCTTTGAAGTGTCTTCTCTCAAATTTTCGTAGGCATCATTATTGTACTATGGCAGCACTCTGATATTAGGATCTATTCACAGGCACTCTACAAAACATAGAAACCATATAACTAAAGAGGTAAAATATGGTCAAGAAAACACAAGTACAGGGAAATGAAGTGATTTGTTCAAGTCCACAGTACATCTCTGTGACAGGGCTCACAGTAGAATGTGGGCTTTCTGATGGTCTATCCACTACAGTTACAGTTACAGTTACAGTTACTACAGTTAGAGGTTACAGTTACCTCTAAATCTCTAAATTTGTCTCTTAATCACAGAATCACAGAATCACAGAATATTCAAGGTTGGAAGGGACCTCTAGAGATCATCTAGTCCAACCTTCCTGCTCAAGCAGACACACCTAGAGCATGTGGCACAGGGTGGCATCCAGGCGGGTTTGGAAGACCTCCAGAGAAGGAGACTCCACAACCTCCCTGGGCAGCCTGTTCCACTGCTCTGTCACCCTCACAGGAAAGAAGTTGCTCCTCACCTGGAGACGGAACTTCCTGTGCTCCAGCTTGTGGCCATTACCCCTCGTCCTATCGCTGGCCACCAGTGAAAACAGCTTGTCCCCTTCCTCCCTGTATTCTCCCTTCCTGAACTTGTACATGTTAATCATATCCCCTCTGAGCCTTCTCTTCTCCAGAGAAAACAGGCCCAGCTCACTCAGCCTGTCCTCAGATGAGTTCCATTCCCTTAATCATCTTAGTTGCCCTTCTCTGGACCCTCTCCAGAAGCTCCACGTCCCTCCTATACTGGGGAGCCCAGAACTGCACACAGTACTCCAGGTGCGGCCTCACCAGAGCTGAGTAGAGGGGCAAGATCCCCTCCCTTGACCTGCTGGCAACACTCCTCCTGATGCAGGCAGGAGGACCTTCCCATTGACCTTCTTGGCCACGAGGGCACACTGCTCACTCATGGTTAACTTAGTGTCAACCAGGACTCCCAGGTCCCTCTCCGTGGAGGTGCTTTCCAGCAGGTCAACCCCTAATCTGTCCTGATGCCTGGGGTTATTCCTCCCCAGGTGCAGGATCCTGCACTTGTCCTTGTTGAACCTCATGAGGTTCCTCTCTGCCCAACTCACCAGTCTGTCAAGGTCCCTCTTAATAATTAGACATTCATGAAGATTTTTTGATTTTTCTTTTTAAAATTACTTTATTGGACTTAGGGAAACCAAATAGTTCCTAAAGTGGAAAATACCAAAGAATATGACTAGATATAGTATGGTGATATTAGGCTGTTTTATTTAACATATTACCTGCAGCTTTACCTCTGTAAAGAAATGCATTAACTGTAGTTCCCTTGCCAGTGTTCCCTAATGTGTGACAAACCTGGAATGAAGGGCAGGAGAAAAATGGGAATTATTTCATTTCTTACCATGAATAATTGCAACTACTTGATATATAGTAATAGATGGTGAAGCTGCACTGAAACCTCAATAGGATGGACATAACTTTGGAATGAAAACAAGGATGCTTTTCTGTAGATCTGAACAATGGATCAGAGTTTGGGGTCAGCATGGCCATAATACAATGTCTTGGTGATATAACACCTGGAATTAAAACCTCAGTAGTTAATCTTGCTAAAGTAATGTACAGTTTTGGCACAGATAGTTTTTCAATAGAGTTACTGCCAATCCCGTTACTGTAAACTAAGCTATTCCTCTACCTGCTGGTATAAACTAATGAGTGAGAAGGATGCAGAAAACGGAATATAGGGCTGAGCTGGGTCATTCTTACATGCCTTGTAGATGATGCTGACACTTTATGGGCTTTAAAGTGTCAGGAAATATTTGTCTTATCTAGCTTCTAACAGGTATTAAATCTGGGTTTGGTCCCTCTATAATCACTGGGTGACCAACTCCATGGAGAGAGACCCCTTCAGAGGGCAATTCATCCCCTCTCTCTCAGGTATCAGTCTTAAGAAGGAATGAATCTCTCTGCGGAGGGACTGTTCTCTCTCCACTGAGTATAAAGGGAGCCTGAATTACTAGTATCTGCTAGATGCATTGATTTCTGGGGAGCTAAACCCAGGCGAGATGAATCCTACCTCTTCATATCCATCTTCATTTTGCCATCAGAAATGGTAAAAAATAGCAAGGGTAAGCTCACAGACTGAAATTCTGAGTGTTGCGCACTTCTAGTTTTAAGAGCATGTTCGATGTACTTCTCTTAGTCTCTTACATGCATGAGTTTCTTCACAAGCCTTAAGGCAGCATAATAGCTGAAGAAATTTTCTGCATGTGTGTGTGTAAGTCAGAACATGATTTCTTAGGGAGTCACAGACAGCACACACATCGAACTAAACGGAGAGACAAGTAGAGATGTCTATTAATATTTTTTAAAACTGCAGATATACGTATGTATATCTATAAAACTGCCCAGGTTACTCAGACTGCATAGATTAATCAAAATCTAAATTTATCAGAATGAAATTTATGCCATACTTGATCTGGTATTATATTTGTAAAGAACTTTTTTTCTGCTTGGGAAATTCTGAATGTCCATTTGCTCCAGTGAAGAATGAAGATAGATTTCCTGGAACAGAAGTATTTCCTTCAAAAGAAAATATAGACTTTCAAAATACTTCAAAACTCATGTAGATAGTTCAATCACGCTGCCATGTTTTTGGTATAATACTTCTCTTCCTACCCTTTATGCTGTGCATGGCAATGTCCTGTCCTCTTGTCGTGCTTCTGTGAGGGTAGTCTTTATTCTTACTGAAAGCTGTAGGTGCTATCCCATTAAAATTAATAAATAGAAACAGTGGAGGCTCCTGTGATATACGTTTGACTGAAGTTTTTTTGTTATTCTGTGTTAAAATCTGACAGCCTTCAAGAAACCATATCTTCACTATCTCATAGCTCATGCCTTTCTATCATGGCTCTGTCATGTGCTAAAGATACACCTTCCCCACTTTACCCCCCTTACAACACATACAAAGTAGCTGAAACCTTTTCTTGTCCTTTGCAGACTTGCTGCTCCAAAACCAGACCTGATATTCTCCACCTGGTATTCTCCACCTCACCCTATGTAAAGATGATATGTGATAATATATTCTCAGAGTGTGTGTAGAAGTTGCTTGCTTCACAAGTGCTGAGTAGTGTCAGCTGGATTTAGTGACTCAGAAACAGCTTCTTCCAAAAGAATATATGTTTTTATTATTTTTTTCAAAACTAAAATACTTGTTTTTTGTGTCTGTGTGTGATTTGTAAAATCACAGTATTTGTAAAAGTAAGAGAGGTCTGTGTGAACATTTCCTTAACCTTTAATCTTCCTTTAAATCTTAGGATTTTGGGAGTTCTGAACCTCACCACTGTCCAGCACACTCTTTCTGCCTCTGTGTACTTCCCCACCTGCTGAGGAGCTACATGTGACAGCAGATGAGCAGTCCTGATGACATCCACTGTCCCCTGCTCTATCCCACACTAAGAATCCTGCAGTGATTTGTCATCTTGTCATCTTGTCATTGACCTGGACAGGCTGGAGAGTTGGGCAGAGAGGAACCTCATGAGGTTCAATAAGGACAAGTGCAGGGTCCTGCACCTGGGGAGGAATAACCCCAGGCATCAGTACAGATTAGGGGTTGACCTGTTGGAAAGCACCTCCACGGAGAGGGACCTGGGAGTCCTGGTTGACACTAAGTTAACCATGAGTGAGCAGTGTGCCCTCGTGGCCAAGAAGGCCAATGGGATCCTGGCCTGCATCAGGAGGAGTGTTGC
Organism: Nothoprocta perdicaria; assembly: GCF_003342845.1. NCBI lineage: Eukaryota > Metazoa > Chordata > Aves > Tinamiformes > Tinamidae > Nothoprocta > Nothoprocta perdicaria. The sequence goes on along the minus strand of NW_020455599.1, from coordinate 4,005,591 downwards.
CAGCAGGTCAAGGGAGGTGATTCTGCCCCTCTACTCAGCTCTGGTGAGGCCGCACCTGGAGTACTGTGTGCAGTTCTGGGCACCCCAGTATAGGAGGGACGTGGAGCTTCTGGAGAGGGTCCAGAGAAGGGCAACCAGGATGATTAAGGGAATGGAACATCTCTCGTACGAAGAGAGGCTGAGTGAGCTGGGCCTGTTTTCTCTGGAGAAGAGAAGGCTCAGAGGGGATATGATTAATATGTATAAGTTCAGGAAGGGAGAATGCAGGGAGGAAGGGGACAGGCTGTTCTCACTGGTGGCCAGCGATAGGACGAGGGGTAATGGCCACAAGCTGGAGCACAGGAAGTTCCGTCTCCAGGTGAGGAGCAACTTCTTTCCTGTGAGGGTGACAGAGCAGTGGAACAGGCTGCCCAGGGAGGTTGTGGAGTCTCCTTCTCTGGAGGCCTTCAAAACCCGCCTGGATGCCACCCTGTGCCACATGCTCTAGGTGTGCCTGCTTGAGCAGGAAGGTTGGACTAGATGATCTGTAGAGGTCCCTTCCAACCTTAAATATTCTGTGAATCTGTGAATCTTTGTTTGTAAGCTTTGCTTGGCGAAGACTAGATTATTCTTACTATGAAGACAACCAGTCTCTAACAAAAGGCTTTCCTGTTTTTCCCCAGAGACTCATGTTTGTTGGTGTTTTTAGTGTTTAGGCCTTAGTTTCTTCTTTTGGCAAACTTGACTTGACTGGATGCACTGAGGCAGGAGAACGTGTGCTTACCAGGAGCATGAGGCTCATTAAAATTATGTAGAAAGTCACTTCTCACCATCTCCTTTCCTGGAGTTAGTGGTTGGTAAACCAAGAGACACGTTTGTGACAAAGAGTGATTCATCATTTCTATGATCATTTTTGATATTCTACGACAAAATTTAGTCTCTCCCTCTTACTGCATTCTTTTGAATCTATCACCTTTCAGGTTATTCCTAATTCTTACTAATAATAGCCATATTTACTCCACTTGTTGGAAATGCAATATACAGCAAAGGGAATCTCTTTCACAGAATCACAGAATGGTTAAGGTTGGAAGGGACCTCTAGAGGTCTTCTAGCCCAACCTCCCTGCTCAAACAGGGACACCCAAATGTCCAGGGACACATGGCACAGGGTCGCATCCAGGTGGGTGAGTTGCATCCAGGCAGGTAAATGCCCTATAAGTGCCTTTCCATACGTTCAGCCATTGTCTTTTCCTTGTTCTCTCACTTCCATATCAACAGTTTCTGAAACAGTTCTGAAACATTCTGACTTTAAGGAGGCCTGCAGGAAGTGAATTATAACAGAATATCTAAATTGTGAAGCCATTAAGAGCTTTTGTCTACCATAGATTCGAAATCAAGAAAGAGTGCCCTTGTTCTGGTAAGATGAGTTTTTAGAAGGTATTAGGCACATTTATGGAGGTCCTCTCCCCTGGTGGGAGAGGAAAGAGATTGGGCCAAGTGCTCTTGAGTTTTGAAGCTGCTTAAAACAACTTCTCTCTAGAGAACCTAGTGGTGGCTGAGAGAAGGCCTGGTTGGTTGAAGGCCGGGAGGTGAACTAGAATTTCTAAAACATTCATCTTCTGAATGAGGTACCAAACACACCTGAAGCAGCAGTGGAGTCTTTGGAGAAACCAGTCAAATGTATTGTCTTTTTTTTTTTTTCCTTAGGAAAAAAGTGAAAAAAAAATCAAGGAGAGCAAAATATTTCCTTTGCTTTGCATATTACAAAAGGCACCAAATGTAGAAAAGAAGAGGAGCAAGTAGGATGATAAGAGATTTCATTTTATCCCCCTCAGGGTGCCGACTTACCAGTGGTAACCTCATGGTCTGCTGATGTCATTCTCACAAAGCAGTTACTTCTGAAGAGACAGGTTTTCTCAGATTTTACCATCAGAGGAAAAATAGAAGGAAAAAAATGTTTGAATGGGAAAAAAAATGTTAAGGTGTCTGTGTTTTACCCAAAGCCTTTGTAGGAGGTTATTAACTTCAAAAGGAAACTAAATTTATCATAACGCCTCTCCCCGCTCTGCGTTTCTGAAAAGAGCACTTGCTGTGATTGTCTGAGCCATCAAGGGCTCCTGGAAGGGCGACCAAGTCCAGAGCTCCCGTGTCTGTGCGCTTACTGATTTATAAACCTCTCTGTAGGTAAAAAGAAGAGTATAAAATTTCCCCTTTGGTGGCAAATGGGCTCCAAAGGGTAAAATACAATTATTATGCAGACTCTCAACATGTTAAAAAAGGGGGAGAAAAATCTACCTCTAAGATCCATACTGAGAAAACTTTCTTTCAAGCTCTCAAGGGAACAGGCACTTCATCACCCCAAAGTTTTTCTTTTTTTCTGAACAGTGATTTCTGGGATTGAAATAAGAGGTTTAAAAACAGTTTGCAAAGAAATGCCATGAGCTGCACGTGTTTATTTTGCTTGTTAGCCTGGGATCCACACAAACCTGCTGGATATCTACAATCCTGTATGATATTCTGAAGAAAAAGGTCTTAAAAGTATCTGGTCTATGAGACTGATAGAGGAGAGATTTCTTGTTTTCTCTTCTGTTGCACTAATACGCATAAGACAGACCAACACAGGAAGGTAGCTGAACTGTTCACACAATTGGTGGTGCAAGATTGTTAATCTGGCATGAAGTAGGAGGCAGCAGATTTATAAAAAGCTCCTGGCATTGGTAGTGGATTCTGTTTGCTCAAATAAGAACAGCTTATCGATATGACATTTGTTGGCTTTATTTTCAAGGAAATTGTCTCCTCCTGATGCTCCTATCAGATCTGCTTACTGCTGAGATCTGTGTGAACCCAGTTCACGCAGATCTGTGATCACACGGATCTATGATCTGTGTGAACCCAGATCCTAACCCTCTTTCCTTGCAAGAGGTGTGCTTGTGTTCATTTGCCTGTGACTACTTGGGAAGTACAAGTTTAGGATTGCTCAGTCAGTTCTAATCATCTCTCATGAAAACTGTGCTAAATTAGCTCTTGGCAGGTAGACAGATTGTTACACTAGTAGGGAAGCTGTAAGTGAGATTGGTCTTGGTGCTGTAGAGGCTCATAGTATAAGGCAAAAGTTCAGACAGTTTCAGGGCCAATAAATACTCACCTGTGCCTGACTTTGTGAGCACAGGGTGAGAAAACTCAAGATTTTTTCCCCAAGAACACAGAAATTTTTACGTGGAAACATTGCTCCCGGCCAGTGCTATTAGCATTGCCAACTGCTCTGGAAAATGCCAGGGCAGGAAACCAAATTGCTTGGGGTTAGAGGGGCTGCAATAGTTCCTGCTGATGGACAGGGTATAGTGGGCAGAAGAATGTAGGAGAGACCACAGTGTGGACTGGTTTGGGCTCCTCCTTTTTTCAGCATGGATCCAAACTAATGCTAGTGTGATTGGATGGATACTTGTGCAAGTGCAAGTACATTTGAATTCAGTGTTTTCTGTGTCTCTGAAATAATAGCAGTGCTTAGGAAATGTGTAGTTAAAAAGCACACATCTCCCTGAAGTAACCTTAGCTGAGAAATAAGTCACTTAATTAGCATACAGTAGATACTTATTGTTAAGTGAGAATGCCATCCCCTCCTGCAGGGATTTGAGTTAAACATGATGATTGATAAATTGTTATATTCACACAGTGTCACTCAGTGATATAATCATGGCTTTTGTAAATATTTAGTCAAGAGAGCAATCCAGCTGTTCCCAGCCAGGTTTCATCCAGTGTCAGCCAATGTTCAGTGCTGCTGATTTATTTCATTTGTTGCTTAAGCCTTCAGTAAGATCACATTTTTATGAGTCTCAAAATACCTATGGTAATAAATAGTGAGAGTGCTGGTGCTAATGACAACAGCAGAAATAATTATAGAGAAAAATACTACCCAGCATTCAGAATATGGCAAAGCACTTCATTATTTGTAGTTTTTCAGGGTAACTGCTTAATGTTTGTCTTCATCTACAGCAATTCAGTCCTCAACAGATGTCACAGAGAAAGGAAGCTGAGAAAGACCCATTTTTTACAAAGTTACTAGCTTTTCCTAAAGCTTGGGGGGATTTATTGACAGGGGATTGAGGTTTAAAGTGTTGCTGGTGGGCTAGGACTAGAAATTCCTTTTTGCAAAGTATTTCAAGATTTTGAATTTTAGTTTGTGTTCAATTTTGATTGAAACTCCCAAGTATTGAATTCTTCCCAACACAAAATTGTAGGCAGGATTCACGCTGTCTCAGTTTTGTTGGCTTTGCTATCAATTACCGTACTAAAATGTAAAATTTATAACTACATTTAAAATGAGAAGTCTCTTTCAAATGGAACACTGATACTGCTAGCTCTGAAAGTGTCTAAACCTGACATATTCACAGTTTTGGAGCTTTGCTGTGTTTTTCCCTAAACACTTGTCTGCAAAAATGACTATTTTGTGAGGCTTTTCAATTTTAATCAATCTGCATTTCCCTGCATGTTTTCTGACCATATTCTTGTTTGAAGAAACACCCATGTAATATTTTCCTCATTCATCTGTCCCACTCTTCAGGAATAGCTTTTGTTCTCGTGTGTGTTCTTTGTTAAGGAGCTGTCTGTCATGATGTCCTTTTTTCCAAGACTTGGAAGTGATTCATAAAAAAAAGAAAGTTTTAAAAAATGACACCCAGTTTAGGTTCTGTTGCATATTTAGATAACGTGCTTCACCCACAGGACAAGATGGTAGTTGCTGAATTTAACGTATTCCCAGTGAAGAACCTCTACTGTGACCCACATAGACACCTCTCACTGACTGCAGAGAAACAAATGATCTCTACTGAGGAAGTTTAATTTCCAGAAAATTCTTTTTTTTTTTCTCTTTGCAATTTATGCTCTCTTTGTCAGATACAGGTCATAATTACAGGATGTTTTTAATTTTCCAGGGAGCCTGGGCCTTTAGAAAATAAATATGTATTAACAGCAGTGGGGTAAGTGCCTACAAGAAGGTAAGGTTAGATCAGTACCACGCAGCCTCTTGCTAACTTGGATCTTAAAGTAGGAGGGGGTGGGATTTCAGGAAAGGAAGCAAAGACTAAGAGATGCCTGAAAGCAACTGTAGCTTGCTGACAGAATGAGGTGAGATCGTCCTACAACACTGAAGATGGAGTGAAGCAGAGATTTTTTATTCTTTGAGTGCACAGAAACATCTGAGGCAAAGGAAAAGCTATTTCAAATGGGCATTAGCATGCCTGTTGGCACTCTCAGGCTGATATCAAGGGTGCCCTTGAGCTCAGAGCCAAGTGGAGGTATACCCCTTGAGAGCCCAAGGTGACAAAGTGCAGGTGGAAATGCTGTTCAAATGTATATTTAATGGACATGGGGATAAGCTGTATTCCAGACAGAGTAAAGGAAAAGGAAAAAAAAAAAAAAAAGAGAGAGGAAAAGCACACAGAAAAACTCCAACAGTATTTCAGTATTTCAGTATTTCATGGTGGATAGCACTAATGGGAAATAGGACTTCGAAGCCAATAGGATTGATGTAAAGCCAACAAGTTCAATTGAAGAAATGAGTGAATGACTGGCAATTTTTAACTCTCTGCTGTGGTAGGTGTATGCTGCCCTTTGCACCTGAAACTTGGGGGGGATGCAGCTCTTAGAGACTTCAGCTGCAGAATCTGTCTCAAGTTGTGCAGATTTGTATGTTTTTTCCCTCTAGGTCTTCATTCCAATCTTCATATTCACCATGTGGGAGTTATCCAATTCATTTCTAAAGTGCTAATTGCTCTTCTGCTGTTTTCTGTCAATAATCATCATTTTGTAATAACTGAAAGTTAAAGGAAGAACTCTTCAAGCTTTCATTTCCATCCAGTGTATTTTAAAAGTTAACATTAGTCCCGTATTTATTTGGTTATTGTGAAGACCTCTTCACTCAGTGGTAGAAATTTCTGGGCATTACAAGGCAGTTTTTGCTTCCACGTAGAAGCTGAGCATCTGGCTTTTAAGATTTGCTATTTCACATTCCCATGCAACCCTGATGTGAAGTCTTCCCACTCATTTGTTTTTTTGTGGCCTAATATTCACTGGGATTGGCATTCCTCTTACCTAACCTTAGTTATTCAAAAATTTTGTACTTATCTAAGTGAGTAGTCTGGGCCACCTCTGTAGTCAGTAGTGAGACTTGGGCAGAGTGATTCATTCCATCTTCCCAGGTTAGGTGAGGTGAACCTCAGCCCTAGTGCTCAGCTATAGCTGCTTGGCCTGTGCCCAGGACACCTGGGATTCCCTGGGGAAATCACCCATCCAAGCACTAGTTAGAACTTGTACCTTTTAGCATCCAAAATTAAAGGAGTTTATGTGCTTTCTTTCAGTCCAGGGTAGTTGTAAGCTTTGTGGAAAATAGAAAAGATTTTGCCCTCTATTTGACCTACATACTTACACACATATACAGACTTAAATTGCATATTCAATATCCTGCTCTATGTGTGAACATGCACATGTTTTTGCATAATAATATTCAGATATATGGTTCTCTATGATATTTTATTATTAAAGTGTTGGCAATATGCTCAAAGCTTTACAAAATACAGATAAAGGCTATTTCTCTCAGAAAGGAGTTGTAATGAAGATGCACATTAGGTTCATAGGGAGTGAGAGACCAGAAGATTCTGGCTTAGATATTTATTTTTTAGCCTCATTTCCTTAGAAAACAGTGTTTGTTTGATTGTACTGTGTGTATGTTTGTGAGGAGGTAATGGTCCTCTCAGTGACTTTTGAACTGGTTGGTCAGCTTCAGCCAAATATAACCAAAGGGCAGGTGGTCTCCAGGTTCTCTAAAAATAACCAGCTATTCAGATGAGATCATGCCCTCACTGTGGGAAAGGTGTAGTGTAAGCCATTATTAGGCACTAGATGATCAAAAGAGGACTCTTGCAAGAAAATCCATGTGTGGGAAAAGCATCTGTGGCCACTGGTGCATGCTAGCCACTAGTGAATTCTGCAAGGAGACCTACTGGAAACAGCACTTCACTGATTTCATTGCGCAGAAAAAGGTTTGTTTTATAATACTCATGGCCTTTATCTTTGAAACTGCCTTAAGATGGGAAACTTTTAAGGAAGTTCTCCACAAAATGAGGTTCCTAACCATGGAGACAAACATCATTAACAGAGATGTAGGGAAGGAGCTGTGGAAGATATGGAGATCAAGCTGATGACTGATAGAACGAAAAGATGAAAGCAAAAGCCTCTGTTGATTTCCTTGTGAAGAAAATCTATCTATGCATTAGATACTGCTTTACAGTGGAAAATACTTTTCTTTCATATTGTGTTGTTGTCTTAGATAGTCTTGCCTGGAAAAAGCCTCTCTGATTAGCTGGACATTGTGAATTTCTGCCTTCTGCTCTGTCTGTCTTGTAGGAAGGACTCCAGTCTGCCCTGACACTGTTTCCAAGGTACAGCTTTATCAGCATATGAGAAGAACTGCTAGATACGGTTGTCACAGATAGCAGGGGAAAGGATTTGTTGGCCAATTAAGTCTCTTCCTGGCCTGGGTGTTCCTATGAATATAGCTTTATCAAAAACAGGCAGACTCGGTCTCTATCCAAGCCTGCTGAAGGTAAAAATTAGGAATGTCTGTATCAGATATGGAGTATGCATCTGTTGCGTAGGATGTCTGCTGTAATTCTGAAGCTGACCCCGACTTCTGTACTAGGCCTTGGCTACTCTGAAGATAAGAGAGAGGGCCAGGTTTCTAACCTGATTACTTATCAAATTAGATAGCTGTGGATTTTATTGCATCTCCTTATTCTTTCTCCACACAGTAACAGGTGAGCTTGGACTTTCGAGCTGCATAGGGTAAAATGGGCACAATTCTTTAAGCCCACTCATGTCTTCAGCTGGGCTGTAGGACTCTGGATCATCTTGTGCTGTACAGGTTCCTCAGGCAATGCTTGCAGGATTCTCAGTGAATCTTTCCAGCCCAGGTTATGGGCTTTTATGTATGCTGTTGCCTCTGTCCTGTGGCTATTTTGGCATTTTGTCTTCTCAAGAAGCTTTTCCACAGGAAACTAGGGGAGAAAGGGACACACTGGATAAAAGCAGAAATAGCAAGTATTTTGTGTTTGCCTGCCCACCTGCCACTCAGCAGCCCCTTGAGTTGTGGAAGCTTAGTGATGAGATGCCACACTGCAGGGAGCAGAAGTGTCTGCCACTTTCTTCTCTGTTTTTTTTGTTTTTTCTCCTAGTCATGGTTTGGGTGATTACCCGTGTCATACTGCACTTTGCAGTTGTTGAGGTGTATCACTAGTTTTCATCCCTGTTTCTACAGTATGGGGTACTTGTCACTAGAATTGATTTACAATTAAATGGGAAATCCTACAGTATATCCCAGGACCCCTGGTTTCATAAGTCATTTAAGTTGTATTTTTAATAGATTGTTATAAATCATTTTTATATTGCTGTAATTGAATAAGGTGCTTTGAGGAAACAGAAAATTGTACATTCCCTGCCCCTAGAAGCCTACTTGCTAAGTACATCTTAAGGTACAAAAGTTACTTTGTGCAATTTTATGCAGTGCAAGTCCTTGCTACTTACGACAGCGCTATAAATGTGGTCCATATCCTGCAACAACTTAGTGCATGCTTAACATTGAGAAATTAGTGTGCCTCCAGATAAAGATGATGTTTCGTGCTGGAGAATATAAAAGATTGCCTTATCGGCTGCTCCTTCTGCACTTCTACTAGAGTCTACTGCCCTGAAGTTGGGTCAACAGGTGCCAGCTTCAGAGCCATTGTAGCTCAGGGACCAGCATGTCACCTCAGGACTTACAAATAGTTGTGCTGGATCAGACCAAAGATCCATCTGCCCAATGTCATGATGTTTCTGGCAGTGACCAGGGAAAGAGCAGAAGGAATAGGGCAAACACAAAGTGGCCCGTCTTCTGGCATGTTATTCCATCTTCTAACATTTTAGGGACTTTATGAGACAAAGTTTGTTTAATAGGTGTATGGACCTATCTTCCATGAGTTTAAGCTTAAGCCAAAATCAATATCATTGCATGCTGGCCATAATCCAGCCTGGTTAATTCTCTTCTACATTTTCAAGTTCTCTTGATGCATCTTCAGATAGAACATTCATGCCCTAAAGCTGTGAAGTATTGTCTGCTAGGGCAATTTCATAGCAGCTGCATTCCACTCCAGAGAAAGGTGCATTCTGGCAGTAAGTGATCCCTAGATTTAAATAATCTGTAGTTCTTTGGAGCACTTTTTGGGCTTGTAAAAGGTGTTATACAAATCAATGAATAATTTTCACTCACCATTGTTTCTAATATATTCTTAGTCCTCAGCTGAAAATAAAATTTCTTTTCCTATTGATTTTCTACTTTTATGTTTGGCCAAATTGATTTTCCTTTTCCTAATGGAGCAGAAACTAACATATCGGGATTTCAGTTACTTCTCCCTTTCTGCTTTAGTATCATTTAGGATATCAGAAGGAATAAAACCAGCTCTGAGGAATAGCATTCATTCATTAACTTCGAGGAAGCTGACATTGTTTTAATCTGTTTTTAAGGGAAATATGTCTTTTTTTTTTTTATTTATCAGTGCAGTTACTGATGTTCTTCAAACATGTATTAATGACACAAATATAAGTTTAATGTCATAATTTAGGAGGTGGTTTGTGAGAATTAAGAACACTTGCAAGGTCAAATTGTTGAGTTGTGGAAAAAAAGATTTGGAGTCCTTGCTGAAAATGAGGACTGGATTTTCTGCAGAATTCCGTGTTTTGTGATAATTCTGTTTCTGCATGTAGTGGCCCTTCTAAGAAGTTGAGCAAGAACAAGAAATTTCGCCTTCTCATGGTATTTTCAGCCTAACTTTGATCTGGAAGAAGCACATTTCTGTCAAAATACTGTTCTACTTGGGGGCTTGGTTTTGTAAGATGCCAAATACTTCTTTACATCCAGGAGACTAAGTAGCTGAGAAGTGACCTAAGAATTGTTTAGCCTGAGAAGGTTGTAAGAAGACTAGATTATTTTCCCAAAATAAATGTTTACTAAAATGCTTAACTATGATTGGGTGCTTAACACAACCAGTGACAAAAGGTTAAGATTTCAGGTTTTGATAAAGAAAGAGGAGTTTAAAGTTAAGTAAAGAGAAAAAAATATTTTTTACATTCATAGGGTCTTACAAAATTCAGCCCAGGGTACACAGAGAACAGGATGAAACAATCATGGAAAGTTTAGTGTTTATTTCAAGAACTTGTGGAGGACAGGCAAGGTTCTGGAGGAAGTAAAAAGGGCAGAGAGATGTCTGCTATCTGCCAATACCTGGAACAAACAATCAAATTATAAGCACCTAGAAGGTAACAAGCACAGGTAGAACAGCCAGCATGGATCTGTCAAGAAGAAATGATCTGAAATCAATCTCTTTTGCAGGGTAATGCAGGACAGGGTAATGCAGGACAGGGTAATGATCTTGTGGAAGAAAAAAATTAGAAGATGTCATATGTCATGATTTTAATATTTTTTGATGTTGTTTGACAGGACAACTGGAGAAACATGGACTAAAAGAAACCTGTTACTTTAGGTCACTGTGTTACTGACTGGCAAGCTGTATTCAGAGAGCATTAGCAATGACTAATTGTGAAGATGAAGGAGAGTATTGAGTGAGGTTGCTTTAGGATCTGTGCTGGGCCACTGTGCTAAACAGTACTTTTATTTGTAGACGGGATGGTCGAAAGGAGAATGTTCTTGTTTGGCTTGTAAGGTAGGAGGACCTACAGGCAGGGTGGAAAAGGGACTAAATCTGAACAAAAAGGAAGAGTGGCCTGAACTGACTGGAGTGCAACTCAGTGAGGACAAAAGCAAAAGTACCTACTGAGGGCCTTAAGGACATAATAGTAAGAAGAAATTGCTGGCTAATCAGGTCTTCTGAAGCAAAGACTCTGAGTCTTAGTGTGTGTCATCTTAGAATAGGTTAGAAGCAAAATGTAATTCACTATTGTCATCAACTAGAAAATATGATCCATGAAATAAGAATATTGAACAAAGTGAGGTTGCCTAGCCTAAAGAGGAAAGAAGGAACTACTGTTGAAAGGAGACCATAAAGAAGAAAAATCTGTTCTCTAAGTATACTGGGAGTAGGACAAGGGGTATGAGAGCTACATAGGTTAGATGCCAGAAACATTGTTCTATTAGTAATAACGGCAAAATGGTGAAATAGGTTGCTTGGAAGGTTACAAAACCTCCATCCCTGGAGCTTAGACAGATGCCTATCCAGAATGACACGAATGTAATTCATCTTGCCTTTGGGAGATGGGAGATAAACCAGGTAACCTCTTGAGGTGCCTTTCATCTTCGATTTCTTGACCTTTTCATTTCACTTTCATTTTCTTTTCATTTCTTTTCATCAGTCCAGATAAGTCTACCTAGTCTATGAGGAGTTAAGCTTTTTTCCCCTGTTCCTCAGTATCATACAGAATATTGTTAGCATTTAACATCAATTAAAATGGCAAAGTCCTACAATTTGCTCTCCACCTTTGCTCAGCTTTATCCATTATTCTTGAACCAGTTAAATAAAAATGGTTTAACTGCAGTCTACTGAATAAATGTTCTCTCTTTCTTTTTCTATATGTATGTCTGCATATATATAATATCTATCTATCTATCTATCTATCTATCTATATTTGAAATTATGATTCAATTTATCCTAAGTTTCTGGAATTTATTGATTTTTTAACAGTGTTTAAATTACATCCATTTTTATGGAGACAAATCTGTTGGAGAATTAAACAGCAAAGTTTTCTCCAATCTATAAACATGACAGGGGGATGATTTCCTCTCATTTGCTAAATATACAGCTCCTTAGTCGGAGACATAAATAAGAATGTTGCCTAAGTAGGTCAGATTTGAGCTAGGGCTTTTCAAAAGACATGAAAGCACCCACCGTGAATATACACTTCAAAGCCAGAACCCATTTTTTTGTGCACATTTTGTTCCTGAGAAGTTTTCCATCTGTTCTAATGTCATGGCTTTGCCACAGTGGCTTGTCCTCAGACTCTGTTTTTCTGGCAACTCGTATACTTTACTTTTTAATACGACAGGTAAAGGAGATAATTGGAAGACCTTCAGAGCCGGAGGGGTGTGGAGGGGGTGGGCAAAGAAGGGAAGAGGGAAGAAAGGGGGAATCTTTCAGTTCTAAATGGGGATGAAGGACAGACTTCCTCTGCTGCTTCTCGTTAGGTATCTAATTTGATTGGATGCCAGAAGCTGAAAGGAGGGAATGTGCAATTTGAAAGACTTTTCTAGGAGCAAATCTGAAATTAAAAGACAGATAATATTTATAGAGGTTAGTGAAGTTCACTTTGCCCTGTTCTATGTAACAGTACAGTTCCAAATTCAGGATTCTTGATGGATTTAATCTCTTTTTTTCCATCAGCAATAGTCCAACATGATCTGCCTGTCACTTTTTCAAATGATGCCTTTCTGACTTCTTCATGAAGCTCTGAAAGGGGAGGAAGCTTCCTCACTAATATGTCACTCAACCCACCCACCCAGACACCCACAGCTTGTTTGAAGCCAGTATTAAAGAAAAGCACCCTGGTTTGTAGTCAAGCTGAAGAAAGCACTTCTTTAAATATCGATATCAGTTAACATTGGTCCTAGGGGTGAAGCCAGAAATAAAGTCGTTACTTAATTGATATCTTACGCTGCATTTCAACGCCACGAAGCAAGTGTAGCTGTGCTTTTGCTACTTATCTGCAAATCAGTGATCTTACTGTGAGCTGTATTTACACAACACAATTTGGATCTTAGCAGGCCTCATGCTTACACTGGCACTTCTGGATCATTACTGGGTGCCATGTTACTTGTGCTTTGCCCTGGTCAGTATCCAGTTGCCAATACTTCAATAATGGCATAAAATGGACATGCAGGAATGGAGGTGGCCTTGGAAGGAGTTCAGCAGGGACAGTGAGTGCTGGGGAAAAGGGAAACCTAAAGGCCATTTGTGTATGATTAAGTCTACGGTGTCAGACAGAAGGCTAGAGCTCAGTTCTTGGGGGTTGCAGGTCCCAGGTCTGTCCCCAGGAGAAGACTTGCATGAGGCAAATAGAGCCCTTCTGGTGACTTTGGTATATTGGCCAGACTCAGTGAAACCTCCTTCTAAGTATTTAGAAAGTTCTGGGCCTATCTGCATCTTCATATCCACTATTACCACCTCCCTCATTGCAAATGACCCCGAAATGAGTTACTACGCTCGGTGCATCATCGGTCATATATAGCAACTCCTTGGACTCCTTCATTTGCAGCTAAGAAAAATGCAGAGTGTCTTTCTCTCTGCATCTCAAAGCACCTTCATGGCACAATCCTTGCAAACACCGTCAAGATTCAGAGCAGGATGTAATACCACCTGATTCACAGCAGGCAATGGGATTAATACTGACATATACAAAGAAATAAATCTTTTGCTCATTACCAAAAGAAACAACGGTGTAAGACTTTGTTTCAAAAGACTTAGCAATTAAGGACAGGATGAATATGATTCATCTGTCCAGAAAAGGCTGTGCCAGATACCGACATTAAATATTTCTGCATGTTAATACTACTTATGCAGCCTTGGTCCTCTGACAGGTCACATATGCTGTGAGGAGGTACCTGCACATGCATGCATATACATGAATTTATGTATAATATGGGATTGTTCATTTAGCTGACCTACCAACTATGCCTCTTAAGTCATTTTTAATATGTCTCAGAGTACTTTGAAAAGTTACATATCTTGCCTCTTAGCCCAGAGATTGTCAGCATAGACATTGAACATACAACTGGCTAAAAATTGGCATTTCAATTTGAAGGAAATGTCATTGAGTTGACCTGCAATCTGTTTTAAAGCGAGACTTTAAATGATTTAAATTTCTCAGAAGTTCACTCTACTGTTCAGGTTATTTAAATCAGGAAATTTGTATACTTGGGAGGAGACGTGACTCTTGAAACATATGTCCAGGATTATCTGAAAAATGCGTGCTACTGTTTGGATTGTCATCAGCTGTGAAAGTGAAAGAGAATGATAGGATGAAAGGATTTATTTTTGCTGGTTTGTTAAGAAGAGCCTGTCACATGTTCTTCTTGCTTTTGCAATGAAGACACCTGGAAAGCAATTGGGAGCTTGAGCATTTAGGGGAGGAAAGTGAAGTGCCAGTGCTGAAGGCAGTCAAGTTGAGTGGTGGGAGACAGCAATATGCTGCAGCTTGCTAGGCACTGCTGGGAGATAGGGAAGCAGAGGAGCATGGAGGTCAGTGCTATTAACTCTCTGTACTGTAAATGTCAGTAAGAGTAGGGCTATTTGAAACTGAGCTATTACATTTTTACAGTATTTTGCCCATTTTTCTTAATTTTTTAATAAAGAATATGCACCCTTGGTGCAAGATGCTCAGCTTCCCAAAGAGAAACCGAGTGTCATCGTATCACTGGTCTAGTGCAGATAGCGCTGAATTCAAGAGGCTGTTCCAGTGACAGACTCAGGGGAACAGAATGAAACTCTCAGGAGTCTAGAATGTCATGAGAAGGTCTTGGACACTTACAGTAATGCTCAAATCTACCTGTTTGCTTTGTTTTGCATTTACTCAGCTTGCATGGGGCATAAGCACACAAAACACCAATGCATAAAATAATCTCAGACTCCTAAGATACCCAGCTTCAAAAATCACCAGCAGCAAAATGTGGTGTAATGATACTTGCTTCTGTGATGGCAAACTTTCTTATTTCCATGTTTGTCTGCTGCCATGGGGCCTTGGGTGTGATGGAATCTGTGCCTGGCTGCTGACTGCCAAGATGCAAGATCCTTGGAGAGCACCACAGAGCAACAGGAGCAGCAGCGCTGCCAGGACCTCCTTGCCCCAACAGAGACACCTAGACCTGGGTGGCAGGTTGCAGTAAGAAATGAATAGAAAGTTGCTTCAGTTTCTTCACTTTTCACTTTGTACCTCCAACCTCAGAGCTTCTCAGAGAAGGTAGTGAAGCAGGAAAGTCGGCTTCTCCTGAGTGCCTGCTGCAAGCATTGTTGATTATACACCAGTTTGCTAAGCTAACTATAGAACTAACTAAAGGAAGAGGAGGAGGAGGAGCAAGAAGAGGAGGAGGTGAGAACCTTAAAGGGGTGAGAACATTATTGGAGTACTTACTGCCACTTTTTGTCTGGGTAATTCCTCCATGTTTGGCAATAAGTAGAACTTTTAAGTTTAATTAATGTACACTTGGCTGCCCATCCACTAGGGTATGCTTTGGTGGCCGCAGGCTATTCCCTCATGTGTGATGTTCCTGGTGGGGCTGGTGCCACGCTGGTCCGAAGGCGGGTGCTGTGGAGAGCCCGGTGTTGGCGGGAGCGTAGCCAGGTACCGCTGGATGTAGGTCAGTGGGCAATTTACTGCCCTGGGACACAGGCACTGAAAGAGAAGAGACGAAGTAAGTAAAAAGCTTTTCTGATGACTGTGTGGGCTGGTTTGGGCTATTTATTTCTGAACACTAGGTTTCATAAGCAAGTCACTCCCAGGCCAGATGAGTCTTGAGAAAGAAGCAGGGCCTTGTCTCTCTTGCCCCCTCTCAAACTTCTTTTGAGTAGGGCCATTCAAGCTATTGATTCTCTTCCTTCCTTCCTTCCTTCCTTCCTTTCTTCCTTCCTTCCTTCCTTCCTTCCTTCCTTCCTTCCTTCCTTCCTTCCTTCCTTCCTTCCTTCCTTCCTTCCTTCCTTCCTTCCTTCCTTCCTTCCTTCCTTCCTTCCTTCCTTCCTTCCTTCCTTCCTTCCTTCCTTCCTTCCTTTCCAGCTGAATCAGACACAACGACAAGAGAAAAATTGCTTGGATCAGATCAGATATACATTCCTTCCCTCTTCCTCCCCTCCCAGGAGGAAACAAACAAACAAATCATGTCGTTTAACACAATTGTGTCATTTGCCCTGAAACAAACCATTTCATTTTGTTCACTTTTTTGAAAAGCAAAGGCAATGAACAGCTAGAGTTTCATAAAACTGCCAGAGGAGTTAGACTCCAGTCCAAGCTCCAGTGAATGTTGAGTTATTTATCTAAAATGGCAGGGTGTCAGCGGGAGCTATTTCAGGCCCCCTTCACTCCAGAAAACACCCCAGGTTGATATTTGAAGAATGAAGGTGGCATTGAGTCTGTGCAGGTGAAGGAATGAACTGAGCTGCAGTTTATTCATGAAGTGAAGGGAAAAAAGCAGAGGTGAGGGTCAGAGAGGATGGCGATAAGATTTAACACAGACTGGAAAGAGAAGGTGTGGTCACTGTTGCATCTTCTTTTTTCCTTCTGGTTTTGATATCAGATATCAGATCACTCTGTCTCTCCTTACTTCTTCCTCCATGTCTTCTCACCTCCAGTTCCCAGGCCTTTTTTAGCTTCTCAGCCTTTCCTTTGAGACCAGGTGCTTTGATCCAAGGAGCTGAATTGGTGTTCCATAGTGTAAACTGATTATTATGCCTCCAGTGGTTAGCATGCATATGCCTCTCTGCTTTGAAGAGCCTGTTACGTGTGATGAGCTCTAATCTTCACAGGATATTTTTTTAAATTCTCATGTTGAAAAAAAAAAAAAGACCCAAAACTTTTGGAGGAGCTCGAGTAGGATGGATCCACTGTATTCACCATTCTGCAGGTGGAGAGCATGAGTCAGTTCATGTGTCTTGACTCCATTGACTATATGGGCACATGAACTGCACAAATCCTTTGACTTATTTTCTATCAATTAGAAGGAGGAAGCACTGCCCTGTGGTGCCTGTTTCTCTGCATTGTTTGCAAGAGAAGCCCAGGGCACCTGGCACAGCTGTACATGTTGGTAGCATGGGTGTTCACCTTTGACCGATGCAGTGCCATGTTCTCCTTGCTTGACAAAGCCTGGAGCACTTGGCCTGGTGATGATGCATCCAGAAATAAATAGATTTAATGCAAAAAACAAGCAAACAAAAAAACCCACACACTTTCTGGCACAATGGATGGGTCTGAGCTGTGCAGCTAGTTGACTTGTTAAGCCCGAGGGAGCGTTGGAGAGAGGAACTCCTGTCCGCCCCAGCAGCACAGCAGGCAGGTGCCACCCCTGCCAGGTGCCCGCGTTCAGTTAGCACTGCTGCTCTGGGCGCTGTTGCCTTCCCTGGGGAACAGCACAGCAGTGTCATGCACACCACAGTGTGAGGGACATGTTGCATTCTGTGGGTTTCCTGGCCTGTCACGACGGTCTTACCATGTAATAGCTGGGAATGTTAGCTGCTCCTCACTGAGATGGGGCAGTTATTTGCTGCAGAGAGGCTTCTTGTTTCCTCTGCTTCCCCCATTACGTATGATATATATGATTGCCTGTTATACAAGGAGATGGAGGCTTGTTTGAGCCACACTTCCTTGTCTTAATGGCAAACTGTGTTATCCCCATGCACATGAATGACCTTAGGTGGAGATGTGCTTCTCTTTTGTATTCTGAGTTTTCTCTGCTGTCCTTGCAAAGTGGGGAATTCTGTTTTAAGTTGATCTGTTTTCTCCCCTCTCAGAATTATCTTGATTTTCACACTGTAGTTGAAAATACCTGGTTTGGTCTTTTCATACCTTCTTTGTAACAGCCCTACTTGAGGCTCTAAAGCCCAATACCTAGATTATGACCTGAGCATTATTTTAATTTAAACCTTCCTCCTGTTACAACAGAGAATCCAGGTGTAAGTGTGTAAAGTGTTTTGGGAGCACTGTAATAAAAGTTCCCATAAAAATATAATTGTAAACAGATGGCCGTCCCAACACGCTTAGAAGCAACATGCGAACTCATAGAAAAAGGGTGCAAATTCTACCCCTTCCTGGAATTATCTCAGGCAACAAGAAATGCAATCTTCTTTGCCAGAGCTAGTTCTTGAGTTTGGCTTTTTTCTAAGGCTTAACCCCTCTGTTTCCCACAAAGTTGCCTCAGAGACAGCTAAATCATTTTGTCATCTAGCTTGCAAATACTAGAACATTCAGACTTTTGGGACCTTTTTCAGAAAGAGATCTAGGACTATGGCAGAGAGCTGATGTTCTCTTCCTCAGTCTGTGGCATTGCGAGCTATAGATACAGCTATAGCTGTATCTAAACCACTGAAGTTGATAACCCCAATGAAGGAAAAGCATGAAGCAGCAGTTGCAAGGATATAGTATCACAAGTTTGTGGTTAAGATCATTCTGAGACATGTTATAGAGGACTGAAAAGAAGTGAAAACTAATGAGTAAGACATGCTGAGGCACATGTTTGCCAAGAAAAGAGAGATGATCTTTTTCTACTCTTGCCTGCTCTTCTAAACACCATTTTTTTTTTCCTAGGGATGGATTTTCCTCTTTTATCTAACTTGGCTTTTTTCCCTGCTGTGAAATGTTTTGGGTCAGATGATATTTTGCAGGGCTTTAGAAAGCTGCTAAGAATTAATTAATCTGTAATTAAATTGATGGGGAAAGACGTACAGAACTGTTAATAGAATTACATCCTCAAAAGGAACTAAAATAAGACAGTTTCCTTTCATTTCTCCTTTTTACAGTTTGCAGTCTGACAGATTTCTGACCAAGTTTGAGTTTAGATAAAGTGCATGTGGCAAAAGTTGGAAGTGTTGTAATACTGCCTACTGTGATTTGTATAAACATTTAGGATCCCCTGGAGAGGAATGTAATCCAGGGTTCCCTGCTTACACAGAAACACTCGGAACAATATAATATTTGAAAGAAAAGAAACATCTTTAATTGGAGTTGTGCTGACTATTTTTCAAATACAAAGAAGACACTTAATCCAGTAGGCTACAGATTTTGTTTGCAGTCACTGGGAATAGGCAGGCCTCAAATTAGCTGCAGGACAGTTCCATGAGCCCAGTAAAATGCTGAGGTTGGAAAAGTATTAATGATAAGAAAATGCTGGAAAATTCAAGACACATGATTCCCTAAGTTTATGCAAACTAGTTTAAATGACTCGTGTGATTTCCTCCTGCATTCCCTCACTTTACAAAAAAAGTAAAGTGGATGGAAAACTCTCAAAAAACTTATTTTCCTTTTGACTAGAGAATTACTCCAAAATGGGGCACTTCCTGACACATGCTTTGTATTTCTTAAGTAGGGATGTGATGCCAAGGCTGAAGTTCTTGCTTTCCAAGGAAGGTACCACAACACCTGTGGCCTCACTCTGAACATGGTCTGCCTCTAGGGGTAATTCACCCTAGTCTTAGCCCACATCCTCCTACTAGCCAGCAGGAGAGCAGCAGCTCATGACTGTGTGTGTTTTCACTCAGGCTTATCTCCCTTTCCTTACTGTATTGAAAGCCAAGAAAGGAAACTGCTGTGGTTTGATTACTTTCAAGCAGAATCAACAACAAAGAAAATAACACACCAGAGACTATACCCAGATTTGCAACATCCTTTGGCTTTGTAGTAAAAGGAAGATGATATCTGAGACTTTTAGTGAAAGCATAAAGCCTGACTTCATTTTCCTTTTCTTTCTCATTGTCATAATTTTTCCCACTTTGCATTGACAGTTGTTGGTGTTCATCAGCAATGTCAATAGGCTTAATTTTGTCAGATGCTGCACTCCCATTAGCGTCAAAAGGAGCTGAAGAAGCTCTATACCTAAGACCAGAAGGCATCAGAGGATGAGATAAGCAACTAAAATTTTTATACCTTTATTGATTCCTTTGTTTACTATTTCCATGTATTCGAAACATTTCTAAGGCCTGTTCCTAAGAAAATGAAAAGATGTAAGACCATGTTCACCTTGTCTATCTTTTGGTATGTAATGGATGCCCCAAAACAAGGAATACTACTGCTGAAATCTATGGTATTTTGTAAAAGCTGAATGACACTCTGAAAGAGGTTATCACTTCATTAACTCAAGTGACTACACACCTATCATAGATATCATAGAATCCTTAAGGAAGTCCTTAAGGTTGGAAGGGACCTCTAGAGATCATCTAGTTCAACCCACCCTGCTCCAGCAGGGACACCTAGAGCACATGGCACAGGGCTGCGTCCAAGTGAGTTTTGAAGATCTCCAGCGAAGGAGATTCCAAAACCTCTCTTGACAGCCTGTTCCAGGGCTGTGTCCAAGCACAAGAAAGGTGCATACTTTGATGCTGCCATTAAATGTGTTTGAAAGAGCTGTGAGCACGTTAATTTAGGACTGATGTAAAAAATCCTACAGGAATGATATTTTTGGAAGGACTCAAGTAAGGGGGATTCCTAGAGAGTGGGATTTTAGGTGGGACATGAAGAGATGTGATGGGAAAGAGAAGAGTAAGATCTTGAAAACAGGGACAAGAAAGTTAAACTTAAAATACCAAGGTGATAGATGAATCCTTAACCCATATCATTTCTTCATTAAGGACCTCACAAAGGGGTTTTTCAAAAGGTTGATGGGAGAGTGTCTTCTCAATGGATGATGGTCTTTCTCTTTCAAAAACATGGTCAGAAGGAGCACGTAGAGCGTAAGGGTGAAGGTTATACAGGGGAGGATGATCCTGCAAGGCATTTATATGGGGTGAGACTCGTCTTGTTTTACATGTAGATGTCATGACTGAACTAGCTAACTAGTTGCCCTGGGCTTTCTTTTGATTCAAAGGAGAGAAACTGCTACTTTTAAGGTGCAGTTCAACTGAGGCATTTTAGATATCTACTTAAAAGTGAGATGAATCCTACCTTGCATTTTTCTTTCTACTGATGAAAAAGTAGTTGAGGCTTGCTAACTCAAACAGATTCTGCATTTTCTCAGATGAATTCCTATCAAGTGGTCTATAAATCTGTATTTGACTCCAAATAGCTGTCAAAACAGGCAAACTGGTTGTTTTTTCCTGGATAAATCCTACTGTTGTGTAATCCAAGTAGGACATTTAGGTGGTAGAGAAGGCTGATATGTTTAAGAAAAGACTAAATGAGATATTTTTGGTAAATTGCATTTCCTTATTAGTCATCATTTCTCTTTTCATTCTGAGAAACTACCCTCTTCAGACGTGCTTGCATGCTCATTTTATTTGGCAGAAGTGTAGATAACTCCAGATGTTGTGTTCTATTCTCCTTTTTTTTTTTTTTTTTTTTTAAGTTCATTGCCTTAGGAAACTGAATTTGCACCTGAGAGAAAATAGAAGCCAACCTGGAAGAAAAAGAAAAGATATATATAATGGCCTTGCTAGAGGGAAAGGAAAATCAGATTAATTTATATGCTCTGGCTGATCTCTAATTGTTTCCTTAAAGATGAATTAAAAGCCTTTTTATTCACAAAGGGATGAGTTCAGGGCCTTGTACATCTCCTGTTAGAGCTGAAAACATCACTAATAAAGAGTTGCTTTTTCTGTCTTCCCTTAAGTGTCTACTATTGCAATAAAAAACAGATCACTAAATGCAGCAATTGACAAGTAAGTAGAAGAGATAATATTCTTTAATTCTGAGAGCAATATCATTGGCTGTCATCTAATGACTTCAGTAAAGCTGTGCTTTTTTACCTCACTTGAGGATGTGGTTCCTAAAATCTTAGCCATAGGCAATGGTCATTTTAAGTCTGGAAATATAATGTGTTACTTATCATGGTTTTTAACATTTTGAAGCTTAGTGGTGAATACTCTTGTGGTTCTTGAATTCACTGAAGGTAAAGCCTAAGAAAACACTGAGCACTGAATTTTCCCTTTCTCTGGGATAATGCTTTTTGCTTATGTTTTCTGTCATGTCAGCAGAGGGTGACAAGGTTAATGACATACAGACCTTTTCCCAGCAGCAGTCCATCTCTAGTTCATGCTGCTAGCTACTGAAAGTCATTTCACCTAACAAAAAAAAAAAGACCTCATTCAGTTCATGGCAGGTAAGAATTCGCAAAACTACCATCATGGAGAGGGAGGTTTCACCGTCACAAAGTTGAGTGAGCAGGCATGGAGGCAGAATAACACTCCAAACACTCCTCTGGGACACCTCTAGAAATCCTGGCCTTTTTTTTGCCCATAACTGGAAGCCATGGAGATTCCCAGGCTGGAAAGATTCTAGTGAAAGATTTGTAGTGAAAGATTCCTATCTTTCACTAGAAAAACATCCAGTCAGGGGCAACTTGCATCTTCTGGTGGAAGTACTTCCAAATAAATAATTAAATAAAGGAGTGGTATTCTTTGTAAATCAGTCCTGTATCACTTCTGACAGATAACAGCAATTGTGATGAAGAGTAAATACCTTGGCCAAAGAGCGATGTGAAGCACACTGATGCGTACTGGAAGCAAAGCCACAGAACCGCAGCTGAAGGTTGAATTGCTGCTCTATCTAATTAAGCACATCAGTTAAGATTTGCCAGCTTCCAACTGTCTGCGAAGGGCTGAGATTGCTAATATCAATTTGTTATTGTCCTCACTGCTCACAAAAAACGATAAGATTAAAGAAGTAACGTTTTGTGTTAGTGGGGTCAGTAGTTCCCTGGTTATTTTTGGAGGGCAGGTGAGGCAGGCTGCTAAGTAATATTACGTCATTTTCCAATTTGGCCCAGTGAATAATGTCAAGGTAAAGAAATAAATTGCTTATATTGAAAGTGCTGGTGAATAACAGCCCCTTGATTTTCTAATGTGATATCATTTGAATTGGATATGTTATTGAATCAGACAAAATATGTATTTATGCATTAAGTTTCTTCAAAATTCCTAGTATGGTTTTTAAAAAGATGCTGGAAAAATAAACTGAAATGCTGATCTTTTATTCCCAGGTTGTTTGTGAGAGATTCGGCAATGCCCTGTGCTGAATATGATTCACGTAAGGCACGACAGTGGATACTGAATTTGAAAAGGGCCTAATCAGCAATCTTAGTAATAAAGAGGTATCCTAACTCCAAAATGTTGATGCGTGAATGAACATAATCCTCTGTGTGCTGAGTTACTATTTAGGAGACACTTGTATTGTAGCAACCACATTGAATCACTTCAGTGCCATTCAAAAGCAAATTAAGTTGTTAAATCTCACTCTATATGTGGGTCTAAATATATTTATAGATACAATTCATTTATTTTTCCACTTTGCTTGTATTTTTTCTGCTTCCTAGGAAAAGGAAGTGTATTCCTGCTGTATTCCCCTTGTCCTGGTGTCACTCCATTGAAGTCAATAGCAAGATATCAAGGAGGATATAGCAATAGCAAGATATCAAGGAATTGCTTTTTATACTAAGTTTTAAGGGTGAAACTTTCTGTAACATCTGGTGCAACTTTACACAGCTCTCAAGAGAGCTGCTCTAATTCAGGTAGGGGACTCCTGGGGTTCAGAGAGAAGGTCTCCTGGCCAGAATGAACAGTTGAAATCCAGTCTGCATACAATAGTGGGTGAGTAATGCAGCATGCAGAAGTGCTAAATAAAACATACATCCTGGCCTGTAGCTGTCAAAGCATGGATTTTGAGTAATGATGTGAAGAAGGGTGGTGGCAAATGTCCTTCTATATGGCTCAGGGTGTTACCCCATGTGGAAGTGGCGAAGGGCAGTGGAAAAAAGAGGGATGCTGCGAGCGTGGTGGGAAGACTGTGGCAGTTCATCTCATTGATGGGTGACTGAACAGGGAGTCTTTGTGCATCAGTTTTCTTGGGCATTTTATACTCAGAGATGAGGGATAAGGGCACACTCAAGAGGGAGGCTGATCAAATTACGGTTACAGTGAGGTGAGCACTGTGGGTCTGCAATCCAAGCTGTGCTGACTATCACATGTAGCCTCTCTGTTGTGTCAGTGAACACAAACATGTGGTGTTCTCCCAAGAATTAGGGTGTGGATCCACGTATGAATCCTGCAGCAGGAGATCCACACCCTGCTCTCCCACCACTGCTTGTGTCTGCCCTCGTGAAGGGGGCTGCTGCTATGCCAGCTCCGTTGCTCATGTGCCTGAAATCTGTGAAAATGAGCTGGCCAAGAAAGCTATAAATTGTAGTAATAAAAGTGCATAGAAAAAGAGATAAATAATACTCCCCACATTCTTTAGAAACAGATAATTTTGTAGCTCTCTGTTAGCTGAAATGGTGCAAAGAAGAGGAGTAACCAGATGGGTGGCAGGGAGGAGCAGAGGGAATAAAAACTTCATAACCAATGCTTCTGCCAGGGGATTTAAAACATCGTACTCCTTCCTAAATTAGTAGGAATGGGATTCACATACCTTTATTTAAAAAATGGTGTATATGGGCATGCCTGAAAGGAGAAAGTGAGAGAGAAATCTGTCCGGTACTATGAGTTAGCTCCCTATTGCTGAACCCCTTTTTCTATCCTCTCTAAGGGAGTCCAGCTGTCCAAATTACTCAAATGACTAACTTTTATAGGGCAAAAGTAAACTTAAAGGAATCCTACACATATCTTTTGAATAGTTTGTGTATTGTCCACATAAATCCACTGACTAGTTTGATTTTAAACAAAATTTTTAAGCACCTAATGTTCATCCTTTTTTGGCTTCACTTATCTTAATGGTGAGAAAAAAATCTTGTCTGTAGATTACATTGTTAAAGAAATATGAATATCTTCCATTTTGTGTCATTAGTTGCCAAATATAGTTTCTTGCCAACACTGAAAAATCATGTTCTACTGGAGGAAATTCCTTAAAGACTTCCCATCTCCCCACATCACTTCCTTCTCTATTATTTCTAGAAGAAATAAAACTCTGCAGTGCTTTAGGCAAAAATGACCAGTGCTTTGCTTTGTAATTTGAACATAGCTTAACCTCTTCTGTAAGGGCAGTTTGCCTTCATCCTCCAATGAGGGATAAACAAAAGACACGATATTAGAAAGCTAGAAGATCTTGCCAAAAGAATAATTTTATCTAATCCGGCACCATAATTTTTACAGTTTTATATTTGCTAGATATATACTTTGTGCAATGAATGTGCCACATGCTATACTGTATAGCAAAACCAAAGCAGAATTGAGGTTATTTAGGTATAGCAGTTCTGTACCTGAAAAATTTTGGATATCATTTCAAAATATTTCTTACATTTAATACTTGGGTTTTAGATAATTAAACTGCAGTGAAAAAGAACTATAAAAGAAAAATATATAGTTAAACATACAGTTATCATGATACAGTTTTGTCTGGCAATTATTACAGCACTGTAATACTATAACTCAGTGTTATGGTGTGTAATGTATTATTGTTACCTGGCCATTGATCAGATGAACTGCTGGTTGCTTCTCTAAGTCAGCTGAAACTGGCCTTGGTTTCCAAACAAAATCAATACAGTAAGTTCCCCACTGACCAAAAGAGCTGTGTTTGATTTATCATAATCACAATAAGGCTGTCTGTTCAAAACTATGGGATTACTTCAACTTTACTCATATTTATACCCTACTTATTAACTAGATCCTTCTGATTTTTATTTTTCTTACCTGAAATAACCATATAGTGGGTCCTGAGTTGTGTGGCAATTCTTTTAATAACTCAGCTGCAGTGTTTGTGATCAACTGCAGATGGGAACAGAGTTATCTGCTTACAAAAAAGTGTGTACCACTTGTGTGCCACCATCCGAGAGAGTTTGGAAGGATTTGGGGTCTGGAAGGTGCAAGTCACTTGCCTTTTGATGAACAGATTTGTCAGTGCCCTGAAGTGAATGTTTAATTTCTTCTGTTACCTTGGAAAATGTAGGTCAATCTATCTGAATTAGTCTAAGTTAATTATTTTTGTGATTTCTTTAACATTGTGTGGTGTAAAAGGGAGAAACTAACCTATCTCCATGTGCCCTTTTTGTTTGAAACTTTTGGATTGTGTTCCTTTTCCACCCTAGAATCAGCATAAGCAGTGATATATAGGTTTTCCCTCCTCTTTCTTTCCCATTAGTCGCTCTATTAAATATGTTAATTGCAGTGTCCCAGATTACTGGGAGCTCCTTAAATCAAAACCATGAGACTTGGTAGCAAGGCGCTTAGCTATGAGCTTTGCTGGTGATAACTGCGTCATATGAGTATTCATACAGAACTGATTGAGCCCTTGAGGCCAAATGCTAGAGCTGTTTTGTGCTGCTCTGGCACCATAAAACAAACTTGAATAGAGTTTACAGGTCTGCTTGAAATCTCTTTCCAAGTAAGCGAATCCTGCCATAGCCACTCTGGAGCTCTCTAGAGGCTCTTCTGTCCCTTGCAAAGCCCTGGCCATCACTGGAAGGAGGGAACTAAAGCTGAAAGATGCAGGCCAAAGATTTGGACAAGGAGGGCCAACCATATTCACTACACACTGAACTCAGGGGAACCTGGATGCTTTCACTGGCCATTGTTGCTTTCAAAGTTGTGGACTTGAAGAGGCCTATGAGATGCTATATTATTGTTGTTGTGGTTGCTGTTATTATTATTACTGTTATTTAAGGATATGGAAGGACCCAGAAATTGCAGAGTGAGGATCTCAGAAAGCTTGGTGCTGTGAAAACATGTTGCATCAAAAGAAACTTACAATATTAACTTCCCCTTTGTTTTCCATTGACAGCTTTAAACATTTACCCCTCTGTACCTCTCTGATCCTGCTTTCTTCTTTTCCCAAAGTCTGTTTTCTAAGGTGGGCTGGTACATGCTATGTCTTAAAGCAGGTACAGAAGAGCTTTATTTGTACTGCCTGTCATTTCAAGCTGGAAGAATACACTATCTATGTCGCTGCCTTTGCCATATGCAGTTGGGGTTTCTCTCTCCCCTCTGTAATTCTTCTGCGAATACTGCATAATAAAAGTCTCAACTCAATCAAGAAAAATCCAACATGTGGCACCACAAGAGAGAGCATCGGGATATAAAAGCGGAAAGCAAACAAACAAGCAGACCCTTGTGATGTGAGCCTGGCAGCGCGCGTGCCGCTGTGCTCCTGGCTTGCTGGGGTGTGCGGTGTCTCTGCCGTGCATCGGCTGCACGTGCTTTCCTTCCGCCGCTCGGCCCGCGAGGGTTGGCGCTGCCAGGGCTGCTGCTGGGACACCAGCGGGGGCCTGCAAAATTGGGATCCAAACTCTTGCAGAAAGTAGTGGTTCATGGAAAAGAAAAACCCCTTTCTCAGATTCAAAAAGTTAAAAAAAGAAGTGCATATGTAATTTTCCAGAGCCATTAACAATGTCAAACGATCCCCTCTCTTACTCGGAGATAAAATTAAGTCATTAAGACACACAAAAAGGTACAATTGTTCTGGATTGGAACAGGCTCAACAAAATATACATTGTCAAGAGCTGTCCTATGAGCCTGTGGATAAGTGAAGACTATTTACAGAGTATAGACCAATATAGAATTCCTGGGTTGGCACCCCAAAACACGGCTACAGTTGGTCACTGCTGTCACAGCGTTGCCCTGTGGAGAGCCAGTTCGGTACCTGCAGCCGTTGCAGCCTCCGCTCCATGCATACTCCTAGTGTTCTTTAAAACCCCATTTCCTACATCCTTTTCAACAGGAAGGACTGACTGCCACAGCAGGAATTGGCTGCTTAGGCACAGATGGATGTGGGTGTCTTTTGCTGCTTGGGCATCTGGCAGCATGGAGCAGTTCACGAGGATGTCAGAGCCACCTTGAAGGCAACCCTGGAGGCCCACACAATGTGTAAAATTCTAGGAATCCCACCCAATAAAAAGCAAAGTGATAGGATAAGCAGCAGTTAAAAATAATAATAATAAAAAAAACTCCATGGAAGGATGGCAGGAGGGTCAGGTCCTCACATTTGCATTAGGAAGGGAAGAAAAGGACTTACGGGCTGAGCATGTAAGAGCCCCATAGCTTCTCAGATCATTTTGGCATTCAGCATGTTTATGAATAATGAAATAAACTGGTGTGACATGAAGGAATAAGCTGTAAAGTGTCACAAAGCACCAGAAACAAAATCCATCCAAAATGCTTCTTTTCTTCTTGAGGAAAACCTAAAACAACTTTTCTGATTACCTGACAGTCCATTTAATCCCCAGGAAACATTCCTTTGTTACAGTTTCAAGGAGAATTACTTGAAATAATCCTTTGTACAATGTGCTTCGTTCTATTTTAGTTTTAAATCATGTCCCTTTTCTTTTTTGATTTTTTTTTTAAGAAGAAGAAAAGAAAAAAGATGTCTAATCAATGCCGATGGAAGAGCGGAGGGCAAATCTAGGGCTTGCCGGTACTGGGGTTGCCTTTTGTCAGAAGACCCTGGCTAAAGAGACCGAGGCTGCATAGGCTGAACAAGAAATGAAAAAGCCCTCCAACCCAAATGGTGCGAATTACACTATTCAGAGCTGGCCACCGCTGTGTCCCTGGGCTGGGGAATGCTCCTCGGTCCTCCCTGTGTCACACTTGGGTGCGTTCAGTGGGGCTTCATGCTGCCAGTGACCCAGATTCAGATGGAGACCTGGGGTCTCCAGAACACAGATCTTTAAGGCCTTTGAGTGACACATGGTCAAGGAGGAGAACTGGGCTTGTCTGTGGATGCTGCCATCTGCCTGCCCTCCAGCAAAGGTCACCTTCCAGGAAAAAGCTGCCTCATCGCTTAGAAAAAAGCAGTAGAGTGATAGAGAGTGTAAAAATAAAAGATGAAAGCCTCACAAACAGCACGTTTCTACTTCTTTGCGTTCTGGTGATTAACATTATACATAGTGGTGCTAGCTTGGGCATGTATTGAGTTAATAATCTTAACAACAGGAAAATGATGGTATTTGGGTCTGCTGATTGGTGTTTGGATGATTTTGTCTGCTCTTCTTTGGATTTTTGAGCTTAAATTTCTCTTTTGTAATATATAGAGAAACTTTATTCACCTCACAGATACCTTGAAAATTACTGTGCCTTTTTAGCTCATTTCCAGACATCTGAGGGTGTTTTGCGTGCACAGACTGAAGGGTGCTGCCAGGTGGGGTGTTTTGGCAAAGGCAGGAGACATTTGTCAGGGAAGGATGTCTGACCCTTTCTCCAGCGTAGACTGGGGGGGTGTTGCAAGGCAGCTACTTTTTACACACATGGCATCTCTTTCCTGGGGTGGTTATGCTCATAGACATGAGAAAAAAACACTTATTACTGTCTATGGTGAAGGATAGTCTTTCCTCATGTCTTCCATGACTATTTTTTTTTGCTGGCTGGAGCTGGATGGTCTTACCATCCAGCTGTGATCTCCTCTGGGGTTCCTTGTACCAGTGTCTGCAACATCAGGTCCCAGGCACATCTAAGAGAAGGTGCTGGAGGATGTGAGAGGCTGATGAAGACAGCTGAAAAAGAATTCACTTCCTCCTTGGTTCTGCACAAATTACATTGGAGGGCAGAATTAATAACTACTGCCTAGGCTCTGGCTTACTCTCTTTTTTTCATTTTCTATTTCTGTTCACCTTTGCTTTCAGAAAATTCATTGCTTTTTTTTTTTCCTCCCTGGAGAAAGAAGTTCCTTTTGGTCTATAAATAGTTCCACAAGTCAAAGCAATGGGGCAGCCTTAAAAATATATTATGAAGATGTCAGCAATGACTCTATTGCTGAGGTTGTGTTGAGGTTCGAACTTAAAGCAGGACTAATGCCTCTTCCTTCACACTCCAGTGGTTAGACATAGTGGCCAGATTTGGCACAGCAAGTCTTAAGAGGACAATTGCATTTTCCTTGTATTACTTAGGGAAACCTTGAACCTGCAGCGGCCCTACCCTCACGTGTCAGATAGCATTCACTTGCTTTTGGATGTATGAAATGGCCTTTACAAGCGATTCCTCTTCCCCGGGATTAATATTTTGAGCTACAGAAGGATTAGCTGGAGGAACTGCTCAGATGTGGCAGCTGCTTCCCTTTCCCAGTGCTGCAGGGCTGCCTTCCTCCTTCTCCAGCTGTGCCTGGCCCCTGTGGGAGAGGAGAAGAAGGGAGAAGAAAAGAGGAGAGGAGAACAGAGGAGAGAAGAGGGGAGGAGAAGAGAGAATAGCATCAGAGGAGCTGATGTTGGAAAGGGGACATGGGCGTTCTGGGGTCCCAGGGATGGAGCACTGGCTTTGGGGCAACTCTCTGGAGCTCTGTGTGTGTGTGTATGTGTGTGTGTGTGTGTGTGTGTGTGTGTGTGTGTGTGTGAAGCAAAACTTAGGCAGGAGGAAAAGAGACAAGGAAGGTTTGTAGGAGGTTGGTGCATTCCCTCTTGGTGCAGGGAGGTAGAGGGGCCATGGGAAAATGATGATTTGGGTGATATGGGACTCAGCAAAAATACAGAATGATCGAGTGTGCTGCAAACTTTCTGAAATGCTTACTTTAAAAAGAAAGGCTCCCAGGAGGGGGAAAAGCAGTAAATATGATTTTATTCTTTAAACAAATATCTTTAGAAATAATATCCTATTTGGTTCAAGCAGAGCAGGAAAAGAACAACTGAAAAGGCAGCTAATGTGGAATGCACTAAATGCTTGTGTGAAGTTGCCGGCACATTATCCTTGTATCTTTAACCAGGGAGGACTTCACTTGCAGAAATGGCTCTTGACAAAGTTAAGTGGCCCTATATATTGTTTGGGAAATTGCCCTTATTTTGTGCGCTTCTTGTTCCAGTAATGGAACCCATGAGCAGAGGATAATTGCAGCAGTCTCATCTGTCAAATAATATTAGAAGTCAACAGCTATAATCTCAGCCACTTGCTTTACACAGCTTTTCTCTGTATTTTCTGTTAAAATTGTCAGTTGTTACATGTAAGTGTCCCCATTCCCTGTGGTTGATAAAAGTAAAAAGATTTAAGTAAATCAGGAGGAGTGCAGAGAGAGGGCTTGGGCAATGGCTCTCAGTGCTAGCGCAGTAAATCATATGACAACAGCACACTGGATATGAAAAATTACAGTCTGAGCATCGTGTTACTTGTTACTATTATTGGCGGAACAGCACGGCACTGAATGGTTTGGCTTTGCAGGGATTCAGGGGAGCTACTGATTGGTTTTAGCTTATGTGGGTTTGTGCTTTATGAGCTCGATTTTTTAGTTTTAGGAGATGAATGGACCCCTGAAAAATCAAAACAGAACTCAGCTAAAATCATCCTCTCATCCGGGGGGTCAAATTGAAACCATTAAAAAATGAATTTGTGGGATTCTGCATGGTCAATCAGCTGTGACACTGCAACTCTGGGCACAATTTCCCCAAAGCTCTACTCACCTCATCATTCTTATTCTCCTTTTTTTTTCCCACTGATCCTGGAGGAGGAGGGGGAGGCAAAGAAATCTCTTCCGAGAATGCTTTTAACGCTGTCTGCCTGGTTTTAAGATGCAGGGGGTAGAGCTGGAGTTGGGAAAATTAATGTAGCACCAATGTGTTGTGCTGGGTTGTCAGCCCCCGGTGCAGAGCGCTCTGTCCACAGGGCAGATGTGGCTGTGGCAATAAATGCTCCTTCCACCATCGCCTCTCGGTGAAGCGCTACCCGCGCCGCACGCTGTGGGAAGAAATGCGGTTCCGTCCCTGCGTCCATGCCTGCATCTCCACTGCTCACAAATGGGGACAATGACCATTTTACTGCAGCCTTTTGTGAGCTTTTTTTTTTAAATAGCTCTCTTAGGAACTGGATTGAGACTGCCGATGTATTTTTTATGACCAGTGAATAATCATCAATTGGTAGAAGTTGGCTCATGAGTAACCAAAGCTAAATTCGTACCATTGGCTGGAAGCAAAGGCCTCTGTTTGTCATTACTAGTCCCCTGCATAATGGAGCGATTGCTTCCATAAATAGTCTGAACTGCATTTGGCAGGCCTGTCCTGAGCGCCTAAGGAAACTCCTCCTGTTTTTACTTAGTGGCACAGATTACACACGCTGCTACTGAAATACTGTGAGAAATACTTTCAAAGGAAGGTTGAAGGGCTATTGTGATATAGATGTTAAATTCTAGTTCTCCATAAATAAACTTATTCCACACCCCAACTACCTTGTGTGTTTACTGGATTTTAGGCTGTCACCTTCTGAAATGGACTAAGCCATTGTAGTCTATATTCATACCCTACCTTATTTCACAATAGCTTCCCTGTGTTGACAACATCTTAGTGGTCAGAGCTTCTCTTATGTTGCTTTCTTATTGATTGCATCCTGGGGCTATCAGAAAACCTTGATGTAAAGTCATATGATAAGTCTCGTGTAAAGCTCTGGATACAAAACTGAGATATATTGTTCCTGTGTTATGCGACTGAGTCATTGTTGCTCAGGTGCTCTGATAGTGTCAACTGTCTCATTCTGCTGAATTTTATCCTTTGGAGCGAGTGATAGGAGGATCCCATCAAATGCCTCAGGTCTTCCTCTGGTAATTATTTCAGTGTATTTGTAGCAAGATTTTGACTTTCTTCGGTACTATATTTGTATGTACATGGCAATACAGGTCATGATTAATGGGCTCCGCAGTTTGCTATTTTTTTTTAAATGTCAGAATAATAAAATATGTGGCTCTTCAGGGCTTTTGCTCTGATTGTTCAGCTAAATGCATTTAGCACCAGAGCTAGAGCTAACATATACGTATATGAATACTATTCTGGCAATTATTGTCAGAAGTGACGGCTGATTGCAGGTATTGGAATGATGCAACTTGTTCAAACTTAATGTTATCTATTATGAACTCTACTTCATGATGATAATAGCTGGAAGGCATTGATTTTGTTTTCTGTTACTTATCTCAAGTCCATACATTTTGCTTGCATTATTGACTTTTCTAATCATTTCATGCATCATCTCTTCAGAAGATGTGTAAATCAATGTTGACTGTGCAATGTATGTTGTTTATTAAGCTGCCGCATAGGTTTACACCTTCAAGAGAATCATCAAATGTGGTCCACATCACATGTCTTGAATAATTGTTGAGCAGGCCTGGCAAGAGAGGGCAGCCTTGGAGCATGCTGGCACTGGTGTGGAAGAGTTCAGTTAATTATTTATCTGGGCCACAGTATTTGCATGCCTATATGAATTTTTTATGAAGTTAATTAGCTTTTCAAGATGTTGAATCGGTTCAGTGCTGCAATGATTGCAGCCCGACACACTGGGTGAACTGCTCCGAGGGAGACGCTTGAGTCACATGCAGCAAAACCGGCAGCGGGGAATGCAAACGGGCGAGAGCGCGTTTGAACACTTTCAACAGGTGGCCCTTAAGACCACGAAACCTATTGTGCTTGTGGTCAGCAATTTGAACACGTAATACAGGAAGGGGCTCAGGTTGCACCTATTTCTCAGGCAACAGATTTAGACATTTAGGCTGAAATAAAACCCAACCCATGTAAAACCCAAAAGTGTGCAATGAAGAGGGGCTGGGAAAATTAAAACTCGTCCCTTGAGATGGTCCCAGCCTGCACAGCTGCTGCACGGTCTATTCACTCAGGGCTGCTCGTTCAGACTGTGGATGGAAAAAAGCAGTCATCGCTCCTCTGCACCAGCTGGGGCCACTGCAAAGTCCTAAAAACAGGCTGTGTGTGTCACGAATTGGGGCTGGGAACTCAGCTCTGCAGCTGCCCTGGGAAACCAACTCAACTGTCAGGAAGCAAACCCAGGGCCAGGAACCAGTTAGGACCAACACTGCAAGCAACTGGTACTACCAGGCAGTGTCAGATGGTGATTGCTTGTAACTCCCAGAGCAGGTCAGGGCTGGCTAGTGAGAACGATGACCTGCATGTGGTTTATTAGCGTTAGAAGCCTCTCACTGCTTCTGCTGGTGCTAAAGGCTGGTACTAGAGGCTGGTTCTAGAGGTTGCGCTCTTCTTGCCTACCGTCAATGGAACTCTTTATGCCAGCCATAAACAGGAATACAAACACCGACCCACAGCTTGTTGCTCTATCCAGCTTCCCAGTGGAGCTGTGTTGACATGGAATCTCATGGAGAGCCTCTTCCAGGAGGCAAGGTCATGCTGAAGACTTTGATCTGCTTGCTGCTCCCTACTGTTCCCATCACTCAGTGTTTGGTAGGGAATGTACAAGAGTTAGAAATTTTTGTATTCTTTGCATTGAAACATTGCAGTGTCATCCACAGCAATGAACTGCACACTGACAAAAGTGATAATAACACAAGACTGATAGCACTGTAAACCAACAGTTACCATATAAGATACCGTGTAAAAGATGTACTTATATCTGATCTTTCCACACATGTGTTTTTTTTTTCAGAGAACAAATATTTTAGCATTTGGAAAGAGCACCATTTTTGAATAATATCTCAGAACCAACTAAATAGAAAAGAGTGTCAAACAGGCCATATAAATCCCATTGAGCTAATGTTCATAATCTATATTGGAGAAATCTGAGAAGAGAAGGTTTTATAAAGAGATTGAGAGTTAGTTATTGAGCTCATTTGAAGAAATGAAATTTTCACAGATCTAGATGTGACAAAATGTAATTGATACCCCTGAAGATTAAATGAGATCTGGAGCCAAGTATTGTTCATATTTACAAGTTAAATAATTTGTCCTCCCCGTATCTCCTAATGATTTTATTGTTGATTACACAGGTTATTCTCTATTCAGCAAAAGTGGGAAGAAAGAGATCTATTGTACCTGGGGGAATAGACCAAAAGGAGATGGGCAGATGAATGAGAGAGAGACTGCACAGCTTTGGAGGTGTTTGTAAACCTAATTTCTCCCTGCAATCCTTGTGGAAGTGATTATAGGCCAGGACTCAATCACAGATACCGTGGGCCATCTGAGCTGCACAGCTCCTTCTACTTCATTGCATTCAGTGCTACATTTGTGCTTTTGAAGATGCATTTACATTCTTTGTGTACTCCATCGTTGTTCCTTGTTTTTTTCCCTTTTAATGCATTCTTCGGAAATGTTCTTAATGTACAATGATCCCTCACCCCTCTCGTCTCCCCCACCCTCCTGAAGCAGTTGCCTCAAGAATAGTTTTGCTTCTGCCAATCTGTCAACTGATCAGGAATACAATGTAGTATTGCAGTATCTGCTTCTAGCACACAGTTTTATACCCGTCACATTTCCTCATCTAGACATGGTGCTTTATTTAGCTACAGGATGGATAGTTTTCCTCAGTGATTGTCCATTCTTTCTCATGCCATATAGATTTAGGGATATGATGGACTGGGAACAGATGCTTAAGAAAATATCCTGTTCAAAATGCTTGAGAGGTGCGGTATTATTTAAATTATTATGTGAACCAATGTGTGCAGAGTAATTGGACAGTTCTTGGGATGCATTCAACACCACCCCTTGCTTTCACAAAACCTTTTATTCCCTGCAGAAAGTTTTCAGGGGATCAGTGGAAAGGGATGAACATTCAAATCCTTTCATTGCAATTTCCACTCATGAGGTGCTGAGGATCCTTGTGAAGAACTAAGGAAATATTGTATAAAAAAAGATCTTTAGCTTATATTCTTAAAAGGAAAAAGGATAATGGCTACTAGTCAACTAAATGAAGGACCTCTGCCTTCATGGTAACTGTGTTCCTAAAATTCTGATCAGGAGTCACTGAGAGTTGCTGCTGAAGTCAGTGCAGCTCAGCTTTTACCTGCAGTGTGATTCTAATACCCCAACCTCCTAGCTCGTGTATCACATCTGCCAGGGCTGTGTGGACAGGCTGCAAGCCCCATATGAACCTTCACTGAGGATCTATATCTCTTTTTAATGTTGCAAAGCAAAAAGTTCTAAAAAAAGGTA
This sequence comes from Nothoprocta perdicaria, assembly GCF_003342845.1. Classification (NCBI taxonomy): domain Eukaryota; kingdom Metazoa; phylum Chordata; class Aves; order Tinamiformes; family Tinamidae; genus Nothoprocta; species Nothoprocta perdicaria. The sequence continues at coordinate 3,970,119 of NW_020455599.1, read as the reverse complement.
TTATTGGTTATAGCTGATGGCTATAAAAAAAGTTTTCTTCTTGATCACATAGGACATGAATGAGTCAGACTAGCTATTTTTCCATGAGTTCCTATATTCACACTCTCTAAGTTAAATAGAATTATTTACAAAAATGGCATCGTAATTACAAAAAGGAGAAGGCCTCAACATTTCTCCCACCTTCCTATTTCTTCATTAGATGCAAACCCAAATGGGAAGGACACCCAGTTTACTGATATTTTTGCCAAAGGAACACAGCTTAAAGCAGTGGAGTTTTGGTTTCTTCATTGGTCCTACTGTAACTATATCAATATTCCTATCACCTGGCATGTTAGAGACAATATGATAAGACTTCTGTTTTTAAGGATATTTTTCAGAGTGGACATATATGCAGACAGACGTAATAGGGGAAATTTAGGTTGAGATGAATAGCAAGGTCACTACACTTGTTACAGCCCAGATGGCCTAGCTGCGATGTTCTGGGTGTCTAAGTCATCCTCTCAGAGCAGCTCAAATGGCACTAAGGATGGCACTATGCTTAAGCAATCAATTTGATCCCTTAGCAGGTTTGTAGACCTTCATTTAATCACCAAAAAGTCTTAATCTCAAACTGAAATGTGCTATTAGATGAAATGATAATTAACCAGCAACATGCACGTCTCTGTGGCTGCAGACATTGTATTTCTTGCCCCAATCACGCTCACATTCATGGTCTGTGACCTCTGTTTTCTGTTATTTCCATTCCTCTACTGTTTTCACAGAACCATAGAATGTTTAAGGTTGTAAGGGATCTGTAAGGGTCATCTAGTCCAACCCCCCTGCTCACACAGGGTCACCTACAGCACATGGCATAGGGCTGCATCCAAGCAGGTTTTAAAGATCTCCAGAGAAGGAGACTCCACAACCAGGAGTTTCCAGGCACTTTGTGAGCACAGTCCTGAGGTGGTGTAAACTGGATTAGCTCCAATATTTTAAGCCATCATTTAATTTGCAAATGAATATTTAATTGGCTACTAAATGCTCAGAGGGATATGGGAAGCTTCCTATGGAGCTTACCTAGGGCTAAAGTTGTAAGAAGCAATCTCGAAAGCACACTGAAACCTGTCCGACACGTGTGCCGAGCTATGAGGTTATTTGGCACTTATATATATATATGTATATATAGTTTCTGTTTTAGAAACAGGCTATTGCAGTTGCTTTGTGTAAAATTTGCTCGAGGCTTTGCTTGCTGGGGCTGCGCCGTGCTTTGGGCTGCAGGGCAGGGTGCTTGCTCGCGGGGTGAGCTGTCTGCCCAGCACTGCTCCGCTCGACTACGTGTCCTGTGCGCTGCAAGCCACAAGGCTGAGGCAAGGGGAACAGTCGTGTGTTAACTGTGCTTTTTTGTGGAGAAAAAACTCAGTGGCATTATGCCCTTATTGTATTTGATAAGGGAGGTAGGAGAAAACTTGCATTTTGTTAAACTGGATGAAGTCTGCTCTGAAAACTGCAAAAGGGTGGTGTTACCCACTTAGAAATTGGGTAGCTGTGAATCACAGGGTTTCTGTTCTCAGGTGGCAGCAGATGTTCTGATCTGGGCAGCAGAGTAATATCATACCCAAACTGTTGTAAAATGACACAGATTTAACACCCCATACCATCAGGATGCATGCTCACTGCTTATCAGAAAACAGCAGGTATTTGAGATATGACAAGTCAGAAAAATGTAAGACAAACCACAAGGAAAATATCCTCCCTTGATTATGCCTTTTCTGATTGCTTTGCCTGGAAGATTTTTTTCTGTTTATCTACACCCGGTTACAGATTTGAGGGAAGATTTCTATATCTAACTCTTTCTTTCTGCCACGTGCCTTGTGTTGACATTGAATAGCCCTGCTCTGGCATATGTATTTGTTGAATGATTGGTCATAAATAGATAATATTGTTAAAAGAATCAAAACATTTTGACCTGCTGCAAATCTTTAGTAGCTTTTATGCTTGTGTGGGATGCAAGGGGCATTGGGCAAGCACAAAAATCAGAGCAATATTAAGCAGAAGACTTCCTGGACTCTTTCTGCCCTGATCCTGGTAGGAGAAGGAGACAGAAGAAGACCAAAATAAATGGGGCTGAGAGATGAAGGGGAGTAAACCAGGTAAAGAAAGCAACATACGAAAGAAGGTATTTTGTTTCCTAACATTTACTTTCCAACTTGTGTTATGCCTATTTTGACTTCCTTTCAAATCGTCTTTTGATCTACAGCTAGATTTTTTTTTTTTGAGGGAGATAGTGACGTTTCTATTTGGTGATGATATTCACTTAAAGTGGAAGTAGTCAGGACACTGAAGTCATTATTTTACCAGGCAGGCTCAGTGGGTGGGGGCGGGGGGAATTATGTTCCAGTCTACTTACCATCTGTCAAACACAGCTTTCTGCAACGCAGTTCCACACAGGGATGTTTATTCCATGGGATGAAATACGTATGAAATCTTCTCATGCATGCGTGCCTTCCTATTCCCTTCTTTGTAGCATATTTAGTTCCTGCTCCCATAAACACTTCAGCATGTGCATAAGTCTACTTGTATAAATTGCATTACTACAGGAAAGAGTGGTTTTTTTTGACTTAGAAATATATGTTAAATTAATTGGTAAGGAAATAAATGTTTGTTTGCAGGATCGTATTTTTTTAAACTGAAAACTGTTCCTTTATCCGTAATTTGAAATCTAGAGAGGTTATCTTCGATAAATGACCAGGTGAATTTTCTGCTCAAATATTTAGATTTCTTATTTTAATTATTATTTTTTATTCCTATATATTTAAAAAAAATCTTCCAAATTATGACCCCCTAAGTACCTGATGACAGTGATGCAGTTGCAAGACATTTAAACTATTTTTCTGCTAATAGCTGAAATATGAGTATAAGCACTGTATATACTTTTTGGTGCTCTAAACCACAGTATTCCCATCATTATCTCATTTTCGGTTGCTGGAGGAGCTCTTTTGCAGCGTGTAATGTGCCGGTGCCTGTCCTTGGGGTGGGTGTTGCACATGTCACATCCTGCTCTGCCAGTCCCTAGTCCTGGACATTGGTGCTGCATGCACCCCTAGCGCAGATGGCCAGGTGTGCTCATGAGTGCTCTGGGGAAATGGAGGGGATGCATCCCGGGAAAGCCCTTGCAGCTGGGAGCTATGTGAAGGACTTTGCTGAGTTGGAGGGCTTGCACCTGCTGTTTCCTTCTGAGTTATGGACAAAGGCAGGGTTATATTTAGGCAAAATGTGCCACCTGGAAAAAATATGCCTGCTTTGCTACTCTCATGACTTCTTCAGCCATGTACTTGTGGTTACATATGCTATACATAATCATTTTTCAAATGACCATTACTGAGCATATACAGGGCTTGATAGCAGCATTTGGAAGAATTACAGTTCCAATGAGGCCTTTTGCGCACTGGTTTGGTGGCTGTTTTTCTTTCCCACAAGCTCAAATAAATGTGTAAAACCTGGGAAATAAAAGGTTCAATATATCTTGTCTATGCTTAATGGAGCTCACCTTTTATTCCAGGATTTGCTGTATGACACTGAGTAACTATGTTTACTTATGCACACAATGGGAAGGGGCCACTAGATATAGAAAGGCCAATCAAAATATGCCTATAGAACTATCAGAATAATACTTTTTTATTTTAAAAAGTTTCGAAGGAGAATTTTCATTTTTGAATGAAAGATGGGAAAATGCATCTTTTTAATCAATCATCCTGAAGCTTCCTTCCGCTAAGTATTTCCTTGTGTCTTCCAACGCATCTAACAAGTTAGTCAAGCACATTTTCTGAATTTCTCCTGAAATAATCATCCATGTCATGTCTAAAATGAAGGCACGAATGATCATTGCTGGGTTTATTTAGTTAAATAAACTAAATAAACATTTCCATTATTTATTATTTCCTATGTATTTAAACAGACATCAGAACACCAGCTATGCTACATTCCTAGTTTTAATCTTGAGAGATTTTTCTCCACAATGTTGTACCAGATCTGGATCCACATAGCAGATAATAATCTTTTCACCTATCATCTCATGATTGAAGGTTGTTGTTTTTAACTTGAGAGCATACAGCCCTAAAAGCAAAATTACTTTCCAAAGATGTGGAAAAGCAAGAGTTTCTGATCATCTACACATTTCCTAGCAAATTATTCTCATCAGCAGGAAGAGTTGTCCAGAGAATTTACTCCTTATTAGGAGCTATTGGCCAGACAAATGACCTTTCTTTTCTACAATCCATAAATTACCTTTTAATGTCATTTGCAATAACCATTAAAGGATAGAAACAGCTATTGGAGAGATGCATAGGAGGAAGGTTAGGAAGGAAGATGAGCCATCTGCAGACATTGGCCACAGTGTATTCTAAATCCTTTTTGTGTCAGTGGGAAATGAAAATTTTCTGCATGGAAATAAAAGTTATGATTAAGATAAGTTATGATTAAAAAAATTAAAGATCTATTTAATTAGCTTTGCTCATCTTTAGTGAGGACTGGAAAGAGAAAGGTGGTGAGAGCATGGAAGAAGAAAACTACTAATTCTTCAAATGCAAGTGAGGAGCTGTAATAAAACCCAACTTTGTGGTAAGCATTTAAAGGGCCCTTTAATTAGCTTTTCTGGAAAGTTCACTGATGATATGCTGGAATAATGATCCCATATGTTCAAAAATGTCTAGTCATTAGCCAGCATGGTGGCTGAACATACTAATGCATTTGCCTTTTAGACATTTTAGGAGCGGCTGGTGCTGCTGCTGCTGATGGTGAGGTCAGCCCTTTGTTCCACTAAATCACACAGAGGTTTTCAGGACTGAATCATTTTCTTAGTCATTCCGTGAACATCAGTTCCCAGTAAGGAGAAGAACAGGAATGCATTTGGAGTGGGAAGGGCAGAGGCTACGAGGGCAGAGGAGAGAGCTGCGTTTGGGTTTGTCCTTTGTTTTTTTGTTTTCTATTCTGGCTCTTATCCACCAAAACGTGCAAAGATCTGGAGCAAATTAGTCAAGTAAGTGTGAGACTGGCGGCCAACTGCCAATAAATTATTAATAGCATTAAAAACATTTTCATTAACACTCAGTCACTAAAATGCCTTAGATTTTTTTCAAGCGACTGCCCAGGTATATTCTGAAACAAATATCCTCACCCCATCTTTTTGTTACTCTGATAAATGAGTATCCTGTCCAACAGGGAAATCAAGTTGGGACACAGAGACAGTGACTTGCTGAGATTAGGAAATTTCTTTGCTGACATCCCAAATTTCTTAGCTAACAGTTGGTACAGCCTTCACTCATTTACTTTGGGTTAAATTGGAACAATCTTCTTCTCAGAAGGTTTTGTTTCAAATTCTGGTTGACTTTGCTAGAATTATATATAATAAGCTCAGTTTGAAAACAAGAGGTACTGGTAGAACTAAGCTCAGAGAACTTAACAAGAGAAGCACATTTGTGTTTCAGAAGAGGGAGATTTGAAGGCAAAGAAACATTTGGAGGGGAGTTCCAGATGGTGTGGTTTGGAAAAAGATCTTGTGTCAGTAGTCACAAGATTGAAAATGAGGGAAGAGGTAAGTTTTGGACCAATGGAAGACATGGAGGGAGGTAAAGAAATAATTCCTACAGTTTTCAAAACATTTGAGAGCTCTTTAGCAGACTTGACTTTCAGGAAGCAAGAAAAAAAATAAAAGGAAGTTGTGTTAAAGGACTTTCAAGTTTAACACCCCAGAAATAAGGATTTCAAATCCCATTTAAGCTGTAGCTTACTGTTTTTTCTTTCTTTTTTTTTTTTTTTCTTTTTACAATTTCCCTTTAGAATCTAAAGAACAGAGAAAATTACAGAATCAATACACATATAGTAATGTGACTTTCTTGGTGTCTATTATGCTGTTCACTAACATTACAGGAGAAAAGTAAAGGTGTTCCTTGGGATAAAATCTAACACAGCCCTCCTTTTAATCATGTTTCTAAGATAACGCAATGTGATTAACTATTCTCTTTGTCCCAGGTCTCCCTGGAACAACAAATCTGGGCTCCTGGGGCTTTCTCCCTCAGCTTAGGGCAGAACAACCTCAAGTTCACTTCTTATGATTCCCGTAGTCTTGTATGAACTGTGACAAGATGGTAGCTTGGCTTTAAATTAAGTGAAATGGGACTTAGAGAATACAGTTTCTTAATAAGACTGAAGTATACTTCAGATCAGAATTTCCATTTCCAAAATTTGGAATGAGTTACTCATCTGTGAAGCTGACAACAGCTTCCATGTTTAAGTGCTAAACAGCTTTTATTGAGCCAACTTTTAGAAGGTGCTAATATCTAGATCCACGTCTTCTATGTTTTCAATGGCGGATACTCAAAAAGAAGCATAATTTGGCTCAAAATGAGTTGATTTAACAAAAAAAGTTCACATTCTTCCTATGTCGCTGCTGCCTGAAACAGGCAGATATAGAGGCAATTTATTCAGCATAAATTATTGCCAGCCGTAGCTAAAATAACTTGCTCTGTGGAGCTTCCTCATATATGTAACCAAAGGGAGCTGTCTGGTTACATCTGGTTTTGCACATCTTTCAGATATATCAAATACAAGATCCAGCATTTGGGGACACTGTGTCATCAGTGACACTCTCTAGGGAACTCTGGGTCCATAAACCAATGAACAGATTATATCCCATCCATATACATATTATTTTCATCTGTGACAGATACAGTATTGATAATATTCTGCACTGTAATATTTAATGACAATCTTCATTTAATAATTGATGGGAGTATAATTTAATACAAAAAGTTACTTATACACTAGAGGTTGGAAAATAGTCTTCATTTTGCTTAACTGTTTAAGGACACCTTGACAGGGAAGACACAAGTGAAATTGCTTATGAAAAATGTAGTAAGAAGGACCAGTTAGTCGAATTGCAATGTGGCATTACACATATCTGGATATGTTGTGAGTTATGAGCAGACAGGAAATCTAGCGTATCTGGACTGAATTTCCTTTGCTTTTGGCTTACTTTCAGTATGCTATTTCTCTCTAGGCACAAACCCTGTTCACTCTCCCACCTCTCAGAAGCATGTTTTCTCCTTGAATAAGGAGACTTAAATCTTTTCCTGCTCCTCTACTGCCTCCCACTGCAAGACCTCCAGGCACCCAGGTTTTCTGGCACAGGAAGAAGAAAGTAAATATGAGAGTCAGGTTCTCCAAACCCTGGGTAAGGGGTTGAAATTTTATATTGCTTCCCCTCTTCCCGCTACCCCACCTTGCTTTTTGTTATGGAGGAGCTTGGGAGAAAATTCCTTGGGCTGAATACTGAAGAGCCAAAGATGGAAAGAGCCTGTGCTACAGGCTTTTTCCTGCTAGCCTTTCAGCTAGTTGGGATTGCAGGGGGAACACTCCTAGTGCATGAGAAACGGAATAATTTGCCACACATCCTGATTCTTGATGAATCTGGGGCGTACTTGCAAACAGGTCCATCCTGGCTTCATCTGGGTGGGATCTCTTGTCCTTGTGCAGTACTTATTTCAGTGCCATCCTGGCAGAAATTATTACATTTCCACAGTGGACTGCATCTAGATGCAAGGTGTAGACTGTTGGGCAACTGCACACATGAGCTTTCTAAGCAATAAGCTTAGAAAGCAAGCTTATCTTTCTTTTTTTTTCTTAAAGTCCATTGCCTGCTCCTGACAGAGGCAGAGCACTTTGTACTAGTCATCAAATCTTTGCATTTTGGAAATATCAGGCTTTTACTGGGCCCACACGTGTTCCAGTTGGGGAATACAGCTAAAGCACTAGTACATGTTGATGTAAATACCTGGTGAATGGGGCCTGGGGATTTTCAAGACTTATTTGCAAGGCAGACCACAGTGGAGTAGTTTCCAGCAGACAAGGTGTAGGTTTTCAAAGTCTTAGGCTGCAGAGTCCAAAAATGACACCTTGTGTTTCTGTGCTGTGCTTTACTAAATGAAAGATGATCTCAGATTCATCCTCAGCAGATGTAAGCCCTGCCAGTGCTGGCTATTGTAAGGAGACTGCTACTCAATGAATTTTCTGTGTTTCATCAGAGCAGAGCTGTGGGAAACATCACATGAAAGTAATACAGCACATAAAAGATATTAAAAAGGTGAAAAATATACCTGTGGGAATTGTCTCATAATTTTATTATCCAAACCTCAAGATTTGCCAAACTGGGCTGAAAATCTCAGAAGACTGGCTAAATCACAGGATTTCCATTGCTTTGCTAAGGAGAAAATAAGGCAAGTGTGCATTTTAATTCTGAGCACTTTGTTGCTTCTGTTTTTAATCTGTAACCAAGCACAGAAATGCAGAAGTATATGAAAATGAAACCAAAGAAGAAAAGGATCTGCTTTTCTAATCATGTTGGCACTTGGCCATGTCTTTTAGATGATGTAAATTAGGAAAGCTGTGCTGAAAACTAAGGAAGCTGCTTTAGTTTACACCACGGGAGAATCTGGCACTTAGCATTTGACAGGTTTTTGGAATTTAGATTTTCAGGAAAGACAATGTAATGCTTTTATTAAGTAGTCAGGTGCACATATAACCTGAAATCTTCTTAGTCTTCGGAAAATATCTAATGCTTACAAGCATGCTCAGAGAATTAACACATGTGGTAGGTGGAGGCCCTCCCATTTCAGTGCTATAGTATTGCATTTGCATAGTCACGCCTATCATAGTTGTTCAATAACTGTCCCCATAACCTCTTTTTTAAGCTAAATTCAACTATAATGAACTAATTAAGCAACTTTGAGACATATTTCAGAACCTATCGACTAAAATGTTATATTCTTTCAAAGCTGAAAGTGTTGCCTTAGGGGAATTGAGTCAGCCCTTTAAATTTTTTAGTAGCATAGCTTTCTACTCAGTAGGTTTTGAAATACATCTCTAAGTCACTTAATTAGTTACAGTTTATTTTAACTCTGGAAAGTGGCTGGTTTCTCCAGGCATAGACCCTGACTAAAGCAAGGCTTAGCTTAGCTGCAGGTGCGCACCCTGTGTCTAGGGTAGATCGGGGTATATGATAGGGGTCTGAGATCTCCTCCAAGTCAGTGTGGTCAAACACAGACCATGGAGCAACCAGCAGGTGACTGGGCAAGCTCTCCCATGTGTCCTAGCTCTCTTGGATGATGTGATTACCTCGCCATTAGCTACGATGGGAGCAAAGGCATCACTGATGAGATCAGGCTGCTGCAGCAAATATCTTGGGTAATTTTAGGCTCTGTGGGATATCCTACTACAGAAATGAGCTGGACTTCTGCAGGTCTTATGTCATATCTTCTAAACCCTCGTAGATTTCTGGAACACTTTAGGAGAAATCAGATAAATCAGAAACCTATATTTAGGTGACTGAATTGCTATTCTGGCAGTCCTGTACATATCTAAATTTACCTACCTTAATCTGAAGCAAATCTTATATGGTAACTCTGTACTGTAGGGTGTCTAAACATGCTGAGCTACTTGAGCTAGAGAACTAGGGTGTTTTCCCAGTATTTCACAAAATTGTTCATCAATTTTGGAGGCAAGTGGTGGTATAGCAGAGAGAATTTCACTCCATCAGGTCTTGTAAACCTTCCTTCCTTCCAAGCCAAAGCAAAAATTCTTTGCTGAACTCACAGTGCCTTCTGTTTCTCTCTGTACTCCTTGCCTTAATGAGCAGTTGCATTCTCCTTTGCCTTTGTAAAGTGGTATGTCACTAGTGTTAATGAGTTGGGTGCTAAATTTTCCATAGATGCTACTTGAGAGTTGCTCTTTTCTACATTAGAAATATGAATTCATATAATTCAGCAATTCTTTTGTAGCAATTCTGCTACAAAAATACGAAAGACAAACTTCTGCAGATATCCATGACTCTTCACAAGTGGATAACTATCACTATCTCCATTTTTATCAGGGCTTTCCTAATTTGCTAATGCTCATATTAGCAGTTTCTTGTTTAAGCCTGTCAGTAACATGCTAATTTTCCAATACCAGAAATGCAAATTGAGCTTTTCTGCTAAATTTACAGGTGCTACCTTTTTCTGCGTCTTGTGCATCACCCGTGAGTAAGACACTGACTATGCAAGGCTGGGTGACACAGCATGAATAGGCTGGTGTACTTCTGCTAGCACATATTTGAATCCTATCCTGCCTGCTGCTTCTGGAGGAGCAAGTGAGGAGCAACTCCCCTTGCCGTGAGTGCTAACCAGGTTAACCAAAGTGCTGCACCATCATTCTCAGCAATTCGGATATCTGAGTGCAGCTGCTTCAGTTACTTGCTGGGTCTGGTTTTGTTGAATGAACTTAATCCTTTTCATAGGATTAAGTTAAGAACAACATAAAGGTTGTTCTTAAATGTGTTGGAGATTTGTTTATATTTGTAAATATTTTTGTGGATATAAATAAATTGTTAGTAAATTGGTTATTATGGTAAGTCGATAACATATGTTCATGCCATAGAAATAGTCTCTGAACTCAGGTGATACTTATTCTGTTCCGTGACTAGGTAGCCCCTGATTTAGACAGTGATCCCTATCCTGTTCACAGTACTCAGAAATATTAGTTAGTGCTTAACAATTGTTTTGCAGTGAGCAAAGAAGTAACTTATCATGCAAGAAGTAATAACCAATATTCATTTCTAATAAAAATCCCACAACTCTTTAAGTTAAACTGAAGTGAACAAGTGAAACAAGTCACTGGTCTCTTATTTAAAAAAAAAAAGGAAAAAAGAAAACAAGCACATTTTTGAAGATAGTTTTCTCTTTTCTACTTCATGTGAGGTCAGACTGAACTTTGTATGAGAACATAGTAGTCAGCAAAGAAACATAGATAATAAAGATAACATTGGTTATTCCCTACAGCTCTAGAAGAAGGATGAAAAACCTTTTCAGGTTACTGCATTAAAATATCTGTAATGTGTACAAGCCGGATAGTTATAGAACTATTCTTTGTTCAAAGTTCTTTGTAGTCTTTCGACAGAGACTGGTAATCACAATATATTAAGGAAAACTAGATGGACTTTTGGAAGTTAAAATGTAATTAATATTGGACTTGCATTATCTTTTCCAGAAAGTGTTTTTTATGACAAACTTATTACAATTTTTTAGAAAACAAGAATCGATAATGTTTCATTTTACCAGATCATTTTTTTTTTCTTTTAGGTTTGCTCAGGGAAAATGGTTTCCATAGAATTTTGATTCCTCCATAATTTTCACTGAAAAATCAACAATAACCGTGCTTGTAAGTGGTAGTGAGTGAAGAAGTGGTTATGCTGAAGCAGAACAAAATTTTAACCTTTTATAATGTTCCTTTTAAAAAATGATCTCACAAGTCCAGCCAAATCAAATGGAATTTCCATTTTTTCTTAGTGAATGCTTTCAAATGCACAGATCACTCATCATATGTGAATAGGTCTTTTGGGCTGTTTTGACTTAAAGTTTCTTCTTTATGGTCTATGCAGTTTATTAGCGTGCTCTTTTATCTTTTGGTTGTTGAAATGGTGTTCAAGAACATGAGTGGGTTTTTGTAAACAATTCTGGGATTTTTTTTTTATTTTTTCAAATAGAGTTCTGGGAACAAATTTGTGTTCGAACTGGCTGCAGCTTGCCTCCTTCCTTGGAAGCAGTACAGTGGGAAGATGAGCTATCACCACAATCTTTCCCCTTCATCCTTTTCTTTCCAGGAACAGCTAGGGAGTAGAATTACAAATATTTCACCACAAACAAACCTCTTGCCCTAGTTCAAGGCATAGGTACCCAGTATCTGGCTATATTATCACATAAGGTTATCTTTTGCTATTATTTCAGCTTGTTGAGAAACTGCAGTATTTTTTGGTTGTGTATAGTAACGAAACAACCATGGCAATAAAAGTGGGGGAAAGCTTATGTCATCTTGTAGGATTTCCAGTTTCTTCTTTCAAGTTTATCAAATTCTTCCACACCCTGCCCCTTGTGAGCGAAAACATTTAATCAAGCAGCCCACCCACTAACCAAGAGCTCCCAGCAGGAGCAGCACCAGGTTTGTGGCTGCCTTGGGCAAGAAGAAAAATCAATGCCTTTCCTTTGCATCAGGAGGAGCATCCCCCTAAGCATCAGGCGAGCATGCATCAGCCAGCAGCACCCCCTGGGAGATCCCCTTGTGGGGCTGGGGAGCCCCTCACAGTTCCTATACCTGTCTGAGCCCAGTGCTGTATCCCACCACCTACAAAGCTTTCCCACTCCTGGTGCCTGGTTCTGGCCAGATGAGGATGCACATGAGCAACGGTGACGTTGAGTTTTCTGAGTTCTCAACTGTGCTGTTGAGAAGATCTACACTTCTAGACTTCTACACTTCTACTACTAGAAGATCTACATAAATAAACCTAATAAGTTTTTTTTTTTCACCTTTATAAGACTGAATGATGTGAAAAGTCCTCCTTTTCCTCCTCTTGCCTGGACAAAGGCAGAACTGTGTACACATTTTACAAGTTAGCACTAAATGGCTAAACTAGCTGTAATTAGGAGCCTATTTGGATTAATTATAGGATACAGTATTTCACTTCCATCTAACCTGTTCAAACCAAGTGCAGATCAGTTGTAGCACAAACCCTTGGATGGCGACCTGCCAGTTTTGCGGAGCGTAAAATTAGCTGGCTGCTCCTTCTCCCTATTCCTAATGGGCAGATGTTTGTATAAAAGCCTTCAGCACCATCACTGGCACCACCTGGCAACCTCAGCGGAGGCAGCAGGGACGGAAAAGTGATGGAGACTGAGCAGCCAAGGAGACCAATCTCTCCTTCCTCCGCCGAGGACCACCCCTTGGGGGTCTATGTCCCATTCCTGGGTTATGGGAAACTTTTCCCACTGTTCCACCTGGCCTGGGCAGTCCCCTTGGAAGAAGCGAAGGGTGTGTAGAGGCTCCAGTGGCAGCGGTGACCTTGCGGAGAGCTGCAGCGTGCCAAATGGGTATGTTAAATGCACTGAATAAAGTTCCAAGTCAGCGAGATGCCTAAGTGTATGTCTTAGTCATCCAGCAGATTAAGCTCGTTCTTTAATACTGTGCTGCTTTCAAGCTAAAAGAAACATTTTAAAATAGCGTGCATCCTTCGTATGAGGGAAAGTAGAGGACACGTTTTTTTTTGTTGTTTTGTTTTTAGTTTCATCTTGGGAAAAAGAATAAGGAAATATCTTATTTCTTTGAAAAAAAATGGTGGTTAGGTAATCCATTGTTTTGAAGGATCTCAGTTTTAATAGCACAAATAGTATCTGTATCAACCTAGCTTAGCTATTTGTAGGACATTTATCTCTGCAGTATCTGAGAACCAGGCATGATCATTAAGACTTGCCTAGAATACTAACGTCTTTAAATACTAAATGAGAACTACATTATGGGATAAGTTCAATTTCACGTCATAGTGAGAAAACAACAGCCTTGCTAAAGATGAGCTGAGTATTGAATCCAAACTGTATTAACTTTGTGTGCAGATTTCCTTTATTTTTTCTTCCTTTTAACTTTCTGTTTATTGCCGACTTCTTTAGACCTTGCTAGGTTATAAAGCTCGAGGAGCGGGGGAAATGCTATAATAAAAACAAGCAGCATCAACAGACTGGAGAGCAAGAAGCACCTGCCACTCCACTAGCTGCAGCCGGTGAAGGGTACACAGCGAAATGATTGACGCCGGCGCTCAAACACACACCCTGACTAGACACGGCGATATAGCTCAACAGCAAAGTTATAGCCTGTGACGAGATGAAAGAATACAGGCTTTAGAAGTAAAACACTTTGTGAACATAAACTCCCTCTATATTGCAGCGAGTCTCCCAGGAGCAGCAGCCTGCTCCATGCTCCCGCGTTGCTGCCGCTTCCTGCGGCAGGCAGGTTCAAACCAGGTCAGAGTGTCTGGCTTCTTGGCAGGAGTTGTCCTTTCTGCAGACTTAATAAATGGAGTCCAGGTGCAAAAGAGATTCTTTGCAAATACGTCCTCCGTCGTGCTTGTAATGTTTTCCATTGCCTGCTCTGTAGATCCCAAGTCGTATTAGTCCCCTGCTGATGAGAAAGTGCTCTGACAATGACCAGGTGCCAAGAGAAGGGACTTAATCAAATCTGAATGCATAAAAATTAATGCACTTCCTAAAAACGTACTGAGAATTCACAATTGTGCACAGATGCCTAGAGCAGAGGTCTTGAACACCCTGTCCATGGGCTGGAGTCTAACTTCTTTGTGGGCCATATGGCACACAAAGCTTGAAAACATGCTTACATTAAACTAAAATACTGCTCATCCACCTGGCTATAGAGCTAACCTTATAAAGCAAGCAAAGTATTGCAGATAATAAGTCATCTTCTCCATATGAAATGATGGCTCTTGGAAAAATGAATTCCCTCCCACCTTTTCCTCCTATGCACTGCACTGGGGTGTTCACTCTGAATCTTAATGTTGATACCGATCTGCGTTAGAATGACCAATTATTATGAAATAGAATAGGGAACAAAAAAAAGAAATATAAGACTAGAAGATACTTCCCAAACCAGCAAGTGCGGTTCTCTGCTATCATGAATAATAACAGTACTATAATGGCTGGACTGATAATGGATTAAGAAAGAAATGAACCTGCTGTACGGAAAAGCAGGACTTGCTAAAGAAAAGGAAATTCGGGGGGAAGAAAGTTATGTTTGGAAGGAAAAAAGACATGGTAAGGTAAGCTAATGTAAAGTGAATACATACATACACACGAACACACACACACACACAAAAAAAAAAAAAAAAAAAAGGAACAATGTGAAAAACAAAGAAAATACCAAAAAATAAAAGCAAGTGCCTTGCCCCAAATACTTAAGATGCATACTTTCTGACTGGATGATCTTTAACATGACTTAATAATTGCTGATGACAGCTACAAGACTTGTTATTGCATACAAATTGTATTCTAGTTCTGTTCTTTGTATAACTTTCTCCATGTCACTGCTATTGTATATCAGATATTGCTGCTGTTGTATACTTAAGGTAGCATAGGGTCAAAAATTCCTGCTCAGAGTTATATATATCTCCCCATATGACTGTAAGTATTTGGAGTCATATTACACATGAATTTTCATTTAGTGGTGTTCACTTTCTGGAAACACATGAGTTCTAACTGTGGAAGCAGAGAAAAGTGAATTGTTATCAAAAACATACTTTGAGTGTACATTTAATGACAGAAATAACTTATTTGCAGCACTAGTCACATGCAGCTTGTGACCGGTTATGGAGAATGAGTCTATGAGTGACATTATTTCTCCTCCTGACTAGATGCATTATGCAGCTAGTCAGCGTGGATCATATTCTGAATGGTAACATTCTGTGTCACTTTGCTTCTGGGTTGCCCAATCAACCATGAAAAAAAATACCAGATGATTTAGATGGCTAAGCCGCTCGACTCAACTGCGACAACTGCAAAACAAAATTTCATTATTTTTTCATGCCAGGAATTATTTGCAGCTTAAATACCATTTTACTATTGGCTGACTCAAATGGCAAGTATATAGCAAGTTATGAGCAATTTGGGGAGAGGGAAATTAATTACTCATCCAGATATGTTTGGAAAGATTTTTTGATGAAATGTTTTGTTTCAACCTGTTCAGCAGTGCTTTGACTTCTACAGTTAGGGTCAATTTTGAACAAAGACTGTCAGTAATGTCCAGCTCTCTGACAGCTTTGTCATAAGTGGAAATGACCAGCACGTTGGTCCCAGTAAGCTGTCCCTGCTTCTGATTTCATGATAGTCTTAACTGATACCTAGAAGGGCCTATGCGCAGGGCACTGGAAACAAATGTACCAGAAATCCATCCTTCCATAGTTTTACCACCAGGCATTAGACATATCAGAGATCATTCTATTTAATTTATGAGGTGTGAGAATCAAATAACCTATATAAAAATTTATGTTGTGTCTCAAGATGTCCAATTGAGATTGAAATATGTCTGGTTAACTTCCAAATAAATTGACTCCTCCAGAGTTTTCTCTGAATTTTTCTCCTAGGCTAGGGTATGATTGAGTTTTATAGGTTTAACATCGTGAAGTGGCACCTTAGAGAGAGTAGAGTTGAGTCATTTGTCCATACCATGGGCATATGCTATTGTTTCAGTACCAGTGAGGGGGCTTGCTTTAATGGGGGGTTTATGACTCCTCTTTATGTGTAATTACTAATTAAAATGGTACCATAGAAATATAAAAAAGAATCAAGCCTGGCCTACAGAGGGAAAGAGTCACTGTTGAGGAGAACATTTGCAGAACCCATGCTTTACAACCAGCAGAAATTCAGTAGTGATGCTCAGGTTAGCAGTGAGTGAAGAAGAGGAGCCACGTTCTCCTGAAGAGGAACATGAGATGCCAATGGTTTTGATTACATTCAACTGGAAACCATGCAGGTGTAAACAAAATATCCATTAAAGTCAAATGGTTTGGCCTTCAGCAGCCCTGGTGAGACCCTTGGGCTGGCCAGTCAGCCTGTGTCTTCCTTTCCTTCCTCCTGCCTGCAGTGTTTTAGGTATGATTAAATACCGGTGAGCACTTTTTCCAATTGGGCAAGACTGCGTATGATACAGAAACCAGCAGTCCTGGACATGGCTGCCCATTCCTTCCTTAACACTTCTTTTGCTGTTGATGGACTGCTAGGGCTTGAAATGTATGTGGCAACATTGTTTATGGACAGAAAGCCAGATGTCTGCCTGGATGCAAGTCTAATCTAGTTTGGATGATGATCATGTGGAGGAGGGCAGCTCCAGTATGGGTGACAATTTGGTAGTTATGGGGATGGGAACAGTGTTGGTGAGGGGGCTGCTTCAGGTCTGGTCATCCATGCCCTGATTGTGAGGATTAGAGGCTATGTGGAGATTAAGCCATAGAAATCCCTTGCAAATTCCTAGTATTTCTGAGCCAAAATGTGTCATTCTTAACACTTTTAGTCCCTTCTTTCTGAACCGTGGGCTGCTCTTGACCACATCCACTGGCTGACAAAGGATATTGTGCAGAAGGTTACTCCCCCTTGACGACTGCTTTTTCCTCAGCAGATGGTAAAAGCAAATTTGGAGGGCTGGTGGAAGAACAGTGGTCCTACAAACCCTTATTCTTTATCCAAATGTCTTTTCCTTAGTTTGTAGTAAATCTGTGGTGGAAGCTACATTCTAGACTGCTGGGAAGGAGAGCAGGGGAACAATTTGACCTTGCCTTTCACATTGTATATCTTTTCAGAGGGGTTTGGTTTGATGTTTTTATTGAATTTTATATGGGGTGCAAAACAACCTATCCAAAAACAATAGAAATTTCTAAACTTCCTTTCTTCCTGTGAAAATTTACAACACGCAATATGACTATACTGCTAAACTCTACAGGTGTGTTGAAAATTATACCAGACTTCACTGTCTGGGTATTGTAAATTTGACTTGTGATTGCATCTGCCTTTTCCTTTTGTTTGTTTTAATTCCTTTCTCTTCACTTTTCTACTTTTCTTATTTCTTCCTACCACTTTCTTCTGTTCAGCTTTGTCCTGCCCTTGAATTTCTGAAGCAATAATCTAGCTCTCTTTGGCTCCCCCTTCATTATAAAGGAAAAAGTTTCCTAACATCCTAACATGTCCTACCACTTTTTTTTTTTTTTTTTTTTTTTTTTTTACGCCGGGAAAGGTGAGCAATTCTTTTTTGTCCCTATTTGTGTTCTTCCCAGGCCTGTCAATTCTCATCCTTTCTCTAATTGTTAGTGTGAAGATGGCATTGTGTGGTGAATTCCTCTTTCACAATTCTGCTCAGAACTGGGTTATGACCACCTTATTTTAGCTAGGTTGCCACACATTTATCCATTCAGAAAGATTTTCAATGACAACCATAAATGCTTTTTGCTTTGAAGTGTTGATAACAGCTATTGTTCAGTTTTTCCTGTCCTTGATGTGTTTACATAAATGATTGTGTATGTATGTGAGAAGGAAAAGAGGGAAGAAAATAGTGCAGTTGTACTGGGAAGTGGATAACTCCACAGCACATGGGTAAGGAAAATGCTGGGGGAAATAATTACAGTAGTAATCTGATTTGCTAATTATCCATTTATAAAACAGTTATGATATATATTTGTAAGAATGTGACTGATCATTACGACAAATGATATTACTTCCTCCCCTCCCACTCTGTAATAAGGAACCTTAATTACTTGATGGCTCAAGACTTTGCGCGTGACTCATGCTGGAAAGAGTTAGATGCTCACAGCACATAATGGAGCTCTGGAGAAGCTTCCATAAGGATGGGGAGTTCTTGCTACCTCCCCTCCATGCATCCCCTTTTTGCCAAAGAATTATTAGGTAATTTAAAATAATTAAAAATGAAATAATTAAAAGATTTTACACACACAGAAATAGCACTTGCAGCTAATTATGTAAGTCTATCACTTCTAATACTGGAACTCTATTACCATTATCAGAGAATTGTTTGAATTGTGATGGATAATCCTCTAGTCCTGTGTTACAGTCTTGCAAATGGGAACTGGTTGTCTAGGTTTTTACAGAAACAAAGAGGTATACAAAGCCCATGCCCTATCCAAGGCCCTGCTATAGGATGTTTCTGGTCAGCTTTGTTCCCTACAGGTTTCTACCTAATTAAAGCATAGTGGGAAGTGAAAACTTCTTCATCGCATGTTAATGTGTTTGCACAGGGTGTTTTGCTAAACACACATTATTCCTGGATGTTTGCAGCCGCTTTTGGAGTTGGGATGTTAAGATTATCTTCCTGGGAGGAGTACTGTAGACATGGCTCATGTTAAACGAAATGCATGATAAATTTATGCTAGAGTCTTATTAACAATAGCACAGACATTGTCTTGATAGATGTGGAGGTGGTGTATGAGGTAATAATTTATTTCATTGACCAGCAACATAGAACTACCTTTGATGTAGATAATGGCAGAGGATTAACAGTGCAAGAAAACATTACATGGTAGTTTTATGACAAGAAGCTAATATCTTACCTAAATAAAACCTTGAGACTTTAAGCATTCAGAATATAATTACTTGGAGTGAAATTTGGCCATAAAAATGGGGCAAACCTCCTTCCACTTTTGAAAAATGTCTGTAATACATCACTGCTGCTTGCCACAATGACCCTTACACTAGGCAGACTCTAATAGCTTAATACTATTCCAAAGAATACACCCAAACTATGGAACTGCAGCAGAAAGTAACCGTTGTATTTTTGGATATTATTATTATTATTATTATTATTATTATTATTATTATTATTATTATTATTATTATTATTATTATTATTATGAAGTAAGCTGTTGGAAATATTGTCCTATTTTCTGTTCCATCTTATCTGAAGAAGATATCAAATGGGCATTGATCACCAGAGAATGGTAGCACATAAATTTCATAGGAAAGAACAAATGCACTTGCAGTTTATTTCCTGGACAATAAAAGAGACAGTCAGGTAAGAAATTAATGGGCACATGTGAGAGAAACTCAGCAAAGTGATCTACACAGGATACATTTTGACCTTTTCTCCACAATTTCTCATGACAGAGGCTGGAGGAAAGCTGTCCTTTTCTGACTGCCAAGTGCTAGTTCTGATGGGTGCAGGAAGTGCCTGCCCAGGGATGTGGAGCTCTCCTGGGCTGCAAACATCTACCTGGGGTTGCTGTGGTAAGGGGCTATATTTCTTGCTAGGAAAACAGCAGCCTGGAAGAAAGGTGACTGGAAGGGTTGAGTAATCTGAAGTTATCTCTGAAATACATGACATCAGCCTTTGGACCTCTGGGTGGAGATGGCATTTCTCCAAAACTCCCTGCAAATTGAGTGAATCTCAAAAGCCATCAGCTTCTGTCAGTGCTCAAGGCTGTGCTCAATTGGCCACTGGTGGCTCAGGAAGCCACCACAAATCCTGTGGGTCCATATTGATCAGTGACTTCCACATCACCATAATACACCTTTTTTACTCACAAATAGTAAGAATTTCTGTTTTTTTTTTCATCTTGGAAAAAAAGCTGCATATTGGCAATGGTCCATATCTTCGAAGTCTGAGAGCTACCAATCTACCTGTGTTCAATATTGTATTACTCACAACTTAGCGGGAGATTTAATTTTTTCAGGTCCATATGTATATTCCCCAGCACAGAAAGAAAATTGGCTAAGAGAAGGCTAAAGACCCTGCCCATATACAAAGCAGAGATGGAAGGGGAACAAAGAGACAGATTTGCAGTCCCGTCCGCTTGGTGGGGTCCAGCTGAGCTTGGTTTGTGCCCTACCTCCATTTTGTCTTGGTTGCCTCTCCATGGGCTGGATAAGTACCGGTCTTCCTGACTCCCTCTGTCCGAGACTGAGGGTCTATTTCTGCTCAGTCCAAAATAGAAGGCTTATACAGACACTGTGTATCCCATTGAGAGAAGTTTGCATCTCTCTCTCTCTCTTGCTTGGCTGTAGATGAAACGTAAGGGGATGAAAACAGCTTTTGTGAATGCCTGCACCATGTGCCTCTACTATCTTCAGTTGTAATGTGGGGTAACAACATTTGCCTGACATATGAAACGCTTTGTGAGTTATGGATAGATTGTGCTTTCTAAAAGCTAAGTATTATTATGATCATGTAGTACTTTAGGACTGGTGTAAGTGGAAGTTGTATTAAATACCATCATTAATGATCTTAAAAAAAATGTGAGAAGAGTATGATTACAAAATTCAGAGGATATTGAATTAGGAGGACTGGAGAGAAAATGAGATAATAAAAAGAGACCTAAAGAGATTATAAAGGTAGGCAGGGGTTTTTATAGAAATGGAGATTCATCCCGGAAAACTGCAGGATAATAAATCTGAGGGAAAATAATCTGAAATACGTATCTTCAAGAGGAAGAAGAAACCTGGGAAGTAGTAATTCTGAAAGAAGTAAGATGATAATGGATAGGCAACCAAGCCTGAATTTGCAATATCATAAAGCTGCAGAAAGTCCAATATAATTTTAAGTTGCAAATGCCAAACTATCATGTCACTAGACTGATAATATTTTCTGCAAACAGCGTATTATGACTGAATGCAGAACAGTTCAAGCAGTTTTCAAGCAGCTGAAAAAGCTCTGAGCAATGAGCTTTGATCTATTTAGACTCTGTATAGGGTCATGATTACAACCAAAATCCCCTCTGTGTGTTTTAAGATTTCTGCCTAAAACTGGTGAGACACTATCCTGTTCCTGTTCCTGTGCTCGTCACCTATCACGGTATTCAACTCACTTCCAGTCAGTTGTGTCAAGCAACAGCTGCCACTCATTCTTTTTGCTTTCCCTCTTGAGGTTTTGAGTGTGGAGGGAGGCTGGAGGAGAAACTTTTGCATGGAGTTTTACTGAAATGTGAAAAGTGTTTTAACTGGGGAAGGCCATAGTGGAAATCTGTCCTTCACCTGGAATGGGAACAAGTGATGTGATTCATGGCAATTTAGAGAGGTTTAGTTTACAGCTGAGATGGGATCAGTGCACACACACCTACCTCAGCTGAAGAGCAAAAATGCATTAAGTTGCACAAATTGATAACTTTTGCATTGCATGATCAACCCCTCAGTTCCTTGGTCCTGGACCAGAAGTTTCCCGTGCTTTTCCCATTGAGCCAGAGCAGAGCAGACAATAGCAAAACTCGTTCCTGAAAAATAATGTGATCCCTTAGATATACTGGGCTGACTGACAATATTAAACATTTTGTGAATGAATAATGACATGCTGAACCACTAGTGCTATAGGCAAAGGGGAACCCACATAGTAAGCAGAAGACAGTTTTGATATGTTTCTAGAAATGGATATTGCTGAGATGGTGTGTTGCTGCATTTGGTTCCAGTTGTATGTTTTTAATCACTGAAGTTTTCCAATTCAAGTAGATTATATTTACAATCTCCCTATTAAATCATCATAAACTTTTAATACTAAGAATATGACCTGTTGACAAAACCAAATGTAAATATCAAAGGCTTGGAGTGGTTATTGAAATCCCTGTCAGGGTGAATCATGGAGTCTTATCCAGGAAATAAAATTCTAGATTTAATAAGGCAAAGTTGTGATAATGAATATCTCCTCCAAATAAAGCAAAACTAACATTTTACTGTCTTCTGATGGGTGAAATTTATCATTGCAGCTAAGATATGAATGAAAGTAAAACAGTCCTATTAATTTGATTACTTGTTTCCAGAACCATCAGACATGTAAAAAAGTAATATCATGTGGGAAGTGGTGTAAGATTTACATTCGCCTGAGAGAAACCACTGCTCAGTCTATCAGACTTGATGGGTGTCAGAGGGCCTTTTGGAATGAATAATAAGAAGTCTGAATAATAAGAAAGACAGTTAGCTGTTTTAAACTTTTAAACATTTGCGTGATTTTTAAAACTAATTAAAAAAGAAAGTTTAAGTGGTAGTTTGATACATATCTGGAATGTGGAAGAACTGTCAAAGTGTTTGTGTGACTTACACTCACTAGCATTTGCAGGAGGGGGCATTTCTAAGGCCCAAATGATTTTAGAACCATGCAGATCGGCAGAAATTTGATTTGTGTTTGAGCTGTTTTCCTTCTATGCTTTGACAGGACAAGAAAATTCAACCAGGTCAGAAACCTAGGCTTTGTACAGACATTAGCCATTTTACACTCACTGTAGTGCTGATAAACAATGCCTCTTTATTTTATTTTACATTAGATTTTGCTCAGCAATTAAATGTAATAAAATCCTCCTGGACAGGGCAGTGCAATGGGCTCCAGCTGCTGGATGTTGATCACAAAACCGTGCTGATGAAGGATCTGTTTCTTGTCTTGCTAATGCTGACAGCAGAACTCGTCTTTGACGGAGTTTAGTGGAGTTGGTATTAAACTGAAAGGGGGACTTAAAAATTGAAATAACCAGCCTGAGCTTATGTATGGACACTTGTCGCATTTCATCTTTACTCCTCCTTCTGCTAGGGGAAATCCTTTGCCCTTGACCAAGCTCTAGAAGTCAGTTCTGACAAAGAGGAGCTCCAGGGAGCTGTTTTGAGAGATTTGTCTGCAGAGCAGAGAAAAAGTAAAGCAAAGCGCCCTTCTGAGCCTTCATTTTCCATGTAGTGGCAGCAGTTACTATTCAGCCTGACACAGAAAGGAGCTGGATTAATCTCTTATTCTTCATATGAAAGGCTCTGTATTAAAAAACTAAAGTTTTAGGATTTTACACCCATTTAACAGCTGGTTAAGAATTGGGGGTGCATGTTCGGATATTAATGTGACTAAAAAGATATATTCTCAGGTTAAGGTTATTTCAAAAAAAGAAGATGTGTCATTAATAATTTTTGGTCAGGAGCTCTGCCCGTCATGAGGAGATAAATCAGCTTGCAGCAGCTGTGACAGCTCTTTAAGTCTGAGGCCCGAACAGCTTAATTGGGGAAATGATCAATTCTAAGATGCATAGTCAGGATGACATCCTTGGTGCAGTAAATTCTTTCAGGAATGAACATGAATAAAATGAATATATTTATGGAACAGTGATGTAATTCAGAATCTTGGCTGTTAGGAAGCCTATGCATCTTCATTCCTTCTCGGCCCTGTAGCAATTTTACAAGGCTCCAAACTCAGATAAGTGTGAATGGTCTAAAGACTGCCCTAGGAGAATGCTGATTTTATAAGAATGAAGAGTCTTTCAAAATACTGAATGAATAAAAACTCTGCATTTCCTAGTGAGTGTTATGACTCTACTGTACTTATTTATTTCTTTGAGGTTTCAATTTTGAGCTAAAACCTCAAAAACTTAATTTTCTAGAAAATATTTATACTTACACTTTATACTTACAGCAATTGTGTGCACTGTCCTTATCCATACTAACATGGATCATGTAATTATTTTTTGTACATGAGTAGCATTTGAAAATCCCATGAGTCAGTCCTTGCACATTTCTTGATTTCTTGATTTATTCAGTTGAGGTCACTCAAATTTGAGGTCACTGAAATCCTTTGGAAAAAAAAAGTAAAATGGAATCACTTTTTGGTAAAAAAGTGCTTGCCTGCAAATCCTATCAGCCAGCTTGCTCTCCTTGCTTATTTGAACAGCAAGTGGAGCATCCTGGGGTATGTACTACTGCAGCGAGTATGCGCCTTACACCAGGTGAATTTGCAGGGCCAGCCTTGTCTAGTCAGAACAGCATGCTTAATGGTGACAGTTTCATCAAGTGCTTTATTTAAAGGTGATAATGTGTTTCTTCGCTCACAAATTAGAGTTCCCTTAAGTTTTATCAAGAAGGAGGTCCCAGGTCTTCATTTTCTGCCATGGTCTAGCCAGAAGCACTTGCCCATTGGTCTGAGGGGCTGAGTTCTCAGTGGGAGGGCAATGAATGTAGGAGAAGATCCCTGCCTGCACAGAATCCATGTGCTGAAGAGACTTGTGTATGACACTAAGGTTGGGGAAAAAGAAAAATATTTCCATGGAGCACTGTACTGCTCCCTTCCACCCGCTCTCCCAGAGGCTTCGCTAGGAATTCTGCAGTTTGCAGGGTACCCTGCCATTCCCTGGGGGAGTCTCAGAAGTGTGTGGTTTGTTGCACAGAGCAAATATCTGGCAAGCTTTTCTCTGGACACTGCCTTTACTTCAGACATAATAAAGCCCAAATAAAGTAGCACTGGCTGCTGTCAGAAATTTACTTTGCAAGAGAAATGGCTCCCGTCTGCTTATGTGTATTGCTGTAATTGAGAATTCTGCCTGAAGTGAGTCCTTTCTTTCCCCTTATAAGATTTAAAAGTGTGAGACACATCAGTAGCTCTGGAAGGGTGCTTTAGCTTTGGCTCTCTGGTCTTAGAAGTAGGGCTTGTGAGAGAAAGAAATGATGATAGGAGCAGATAGGAGTTCTGCTGCTCTCCTTCTGCTGAACCAAGCATCCCTGGCTGTTTCCTCTTCTCTCTGAGCAGTAATTACTACTGCTCAGGTAGGCTGTGGGGTGGCTTGCAGTGGTAGCCCTCAGTTCAGTATTTTTCTGGGGCTGCTGTAGAAGACCAGGGTGTCTGTAAGCTGTTGGTGCTGCTTTTGGCATGTGAGAGCACTTGGTACCCCCCTCTCCCTCAAAATGGATTCTGGAGCCGGACAAATGTCTTGGAATGAACAGTTTATATCAAGAAATGTTGGTTTTGATGGAGGTTATTTTCATTCTTACAGTGTGCTAGGTGCTTGCTCACGCTGCCAGGAACAAGAAAATCAACCAGCCATTCTTATATTATCTTCAGTGACTTTGTGCAGAAGAAGTGGCTGCAGGTTATGTGAAAAGCATCCATTCATAAACAGGTTCGTGATTAACTCTGCAGGTTCCCACTGAGTTGTTACAGTGAATAAAACAAGAGGTAACATGAAAAGCACTTTCATATTGACATAAAGTAGAGCAGAGCAAGTGCTCTTACCGTGCATTTTGTCAAAATAATTTTCATGCCCAAATTTAAGACATATAACACAAATATTTCCCAGCTAGCAGACAGTGTGATCATGGGGCACATAGTGGAGTGCACAACTTAGTCCACAGATAGAAAAGCCTTAACCATGCACTGTGTTAATTCAAAGGAAGCCTCAAGCAAACAATGCGTTGGAAGTGACTTGGATACCTTCCTATCTGCAGGGTCCTTAATGAAATCTGTCCTCTCCCACTCTGTGTATGGGTTTGTGTGTGTGTATGTGTTTAAGAGTGTGCATTTAATAGATATAGCATAGCAAACTTCTCAAGATTAGCTAATGAAAATAACACTGTAAATAAATGAATTGAGCAAATCAATACAGCTTGTATTTTGAGCTCTGTGACAAATAAAGCAACCCAAAACTCCCTTTTTCCACTCCAGCTAATATTTTATATTTTATACTGGAGTACTGTGTCCAGTTCTGGGCTCACCCAGTGCAAGAGGGATGCGGAGCTGCTGGAGAGAGTCCAGCGCAGGGCTACGAGGATGATCGGGGCCTGGAACATCTGCCCTGTGAGCAAAGGCTGAGGGAGCTGGGCCTGCTCAGCCTGGAGAAGAGAAAGCTGAGAAGGGATCTAATCAGTGTGTACAAATACCTCAAGGGAGGGAGTGAGGAGGATGGGCCTCTTTTCAGTGGTGGCCAGCGATAAGACTAGAGGAAACGATCACAAATTGAAACATCAAACGTTCCACGGGAACTTAAGAAAAAAAATTCTTGACAGTGAGGGTGCCAGAGCCCTGGAACAGGCTGCCCTGAGAGGTTGTGGAGTTTCCTTCTCTGGAGATCTTCAAAACCCACTTGGACGCAGCTCTATGCCATGTTCTCTGGGTGTCCCTGCATGAGCAGGGGCGTTGGACTAGATGATCTCTAGAGGTCCCTTCCAACCTTAACCATTCTATGATTCTATGATTCTGTGAAGTATGTGTTACAAACCTCTAAAATGAGGCAGCTGTTTGTAGATTAAAACTGACTTGTGTCAAATGCATGCACTTAAGTAAGTAAAGAAGGAGGAGCTCTTCAAGTAGTGGAGGATAAGACTGCTCTTGGGAGCTCTGGTCATGCTTGCCATTGCAAGGAAGTTCAGAGACTCTCTTAAGCAATGCTGATTTGATCAATTAAGTTCAAATGTGTGAAATGACTTAGGTCTTGTGGAAACTGAGGAACTGCCTAATACCTCCATGTGAGAGCAAAGTAGCGACCAGATGGAGGAGGGAGAGAAAGTTACCTGCTGAAAGCAAAGATTGTGCATGGGTCAAAATAAAACAAGGATGCTTTATGTAGTCTCAGCTTCTGGAGCTTCCTAGGACATCCCCCTATTCCTTACAAAGCTGACCCTCCTTAGGGGAAGGCAGAGGAAGTTTAAACTTGTTCCCGATCAGGATGAATTTTTCATCTTTCATGTAGGAAAAGTGAAAAGTAATTTGAACTGTGAATGCCATAATTAAGTCTAATTATTTCACCATACTTTTGCCTTCATTAGACATTGTGTTTGTAATAACTGCTGTAATCAACCATATGGTTAGTATTAACTCCTTAATTGCATGAGGGCAGATCATTGCTGCAGGAGGAATAGATGACTTCCAGGTCTGAAAAACGTCACGCTGAGTGCCATCACTCCCCAGGGAGTGGGTTGGGGCTTGGCTCTCCTTCACTTCTCCTGAGGGAGTAGCCAGACTTCAAAGTTGTCACATGCCTGTGCTGTGAAACACATCCATGCTGACCCCAGGGATCTTTTTTTCCAAGGAGCTGGGCATTCGGAGAAGGACAGCTCTCTCCTTACAAAAGCTAGGTAGTCTGGTAGATAGATGGTCATGATGAAACAGAGGTGATGATATTCAGTAGAACAACTTCTTCCTGCTTCCACAGCACTGGTTCCAAGCTTGTGCCACCAGACCATGTAGCAATGGTATCCATATAGCTATATCTCCTTCCCCTCTTTTGATAATAGTTTTATCTTCTTTATAACGATTCCACTCTCAAATTTATTTTTAAAATTTATATTGTAAAAAAAAAATCCAGATTTTAGGTACACTGTAATTGCTGAGGATTGTGGGATATATGCACATTTTTCTTTTGTAGTGTGCCAAGCTGACAAAACTAGCTAATCAATTGTATCTTTCTGTATAACATTTGCAATGTAAATACTTACTGAATGACATCTCACCTTGCCCAGTATTAGTTGTATCACATTTTCACTGATCTTACTATAAGTGGACTTTGGTTGGCTGCAAAGATCTTAATTCTATTCTTAGGGGCATTTTCCACACAAATGTTTAACCCATATGTTGGTTTTCTTCATTCAGTTTCCCTTCTGTTTCTGAAAAAAAATCAGAGAAATGCATTTGCTCACAGAACCAATGCTGATTCAATTAGAGCTAAGGCACAACTGCTTCACAGAAACACAGAATCACAGAATGGTTGAGGTTGGAAAGGACCTCAAGAATTTTCTGGGTGGATACACTGTAGTTTTGCTTAAAAGAATTTCTCAGCTTTGGAATGGAATTTCTGTTCAAAACTAGGAAGAGAGAAAATGCAGGGTAATATTCATTGAAATTTGTTGAGGTCCAAACAGAAGGCCTGTGGGAGAAAGCTCTCACTGGTGATGAAGACAAGGATGACATTCTAGTGCTGATGAACACCCAGCTATCTACACAAAGTCAGTTGGCTCTAAGAGGAAATGATTCTGTGCTTCAGATATCAAACTTGGTCTTCAGCTGTGTACCACTGGTGACTGTGGTGGGCCCTTGTTGCAAGAAGGCATTTTCATTGGCCTTTATTTCTCATTTCTTTTCTTTCCTTATACAGTTATATCTTTCCAGTTCAAACTGGGGAATGTTTCAAATCAGGGGAGGTAAAAAAAACCCATCTCCTGCTTGCTTCTTGTCCTTGTGACAGGATCTGAAGCACTCACAGGCTGGGCTGCCCTGACCAACAGTAGATGACAAAACCTGACCTAGCCACACCAGGCTTTTTTCATGCCAGTGGAAAAAACTTGTGGGGAGAGATTTATCTCATTCTAAACAGGTCTTCAGAATAGGTTAAAAATTTATTCTCTTGATGGCCCTCTTCCTTTCTGTTGGCTAGGGTGGCAGCCAAGAGAGGGATATCTATGTGAGAGTGATCTACATGAATCCCACTTTTTGAGTCAAAGGCAGTGACACCAGCATTTGAAGCAGAAGGATTCATTTTAGAAATAAGTTTGACAGGCCTCCATGAATTAAAATTGGCTTCTTCTGATTGCCTCAGACATATGCTAATGTTTCCTTCTGGACAATTGCTTGAGAAAATGGAAGACAAGATGCTTTACAGTGGTTGCTATATATTGGCTGCTTCCCATATCCCTTCAAAGTTTTGATTTGTAAGAGTTAGCAGGACTTGTACTCATTGTGGGCAGGAAAAAGGAACAATTTGTTGTGTAATGGCTATATTGCAGGGGGTATGTTATTACTACTTATAAGTATTGAGGGGAATGGGACAGATTTACGCAGGAACACAATTGAGAAAGGTGTGCTTTTTCAGGCATGCTCGGATAAAACCTTAAATCCAGCCAGTTTGAAAGACAGCAAGAAATCTGAGTGACTGAATGCTCACAGACCTTGTGCAGCCTTTGGAAGCAGGCTTGTGTCTCACGAAACATACAAAGTCCTACCAAGCATGGAATGACCACTTCATCATTTTAAATGAGCGCTATAAAAAATTACAGTCAGCACATAATAGGTGTTTTGCACCTATGCTAAGTACTGCCAAGAAAATAGTTACCCAAGTAAATCAATAAAGTATCATTCCCTTCCAAGGTCTTCCTGCCCCAGTCCCTGAACCTCTCATTTTGGAGGAACACTGAAACCTGTTTAAGATTTATTTTGATGGAGGTAAGTATCTCTGCATTATCAGGCAGTAAAGAAACTGTTTACTACTTCTCCAGGAGTGTTGAAAAAATGCCACTGAATATGTACTTACATTGTAGCTGTCATAAAAAATTTTACCAGCTATTGCAGCCCTCATATGGATATATCTTTTTATATTCTTTCTTCTCTTTTCTTTTCCAGAAAACAAAGAGTTCAGCCTAGAAATTGTTTTATAATAAAACAGTCTGTGTTGAGAGAGATGGACTGAGGTATCCTGTCATCTATGCTGGAGTCTGTTCAGATTTGGTATAAAACATTGCTGTTCATATTCTGTTAGCAAGCAAGCTTGGGCTGAGGTAGTGGCACCTGTTCTGGATGCACTTCCTATAAATCTGTCTAGATGTTTAATATGCTCTTCATTATGAGAGTGTCTAAAAACCAGCAATACTCCTGTAAACCAATTTACAGGCATAAATGTTCCAAATAAGTGGTGAATTTTCAGCTCACATTGTCACATATTGGCAGGAAGCAGATTTTGATTTGGCCCTTGTCAAGGTTAATACAATTCTCTGACATGTGTCTCCAAAGAGCTACAGAAATGTAGTGTGCCATATATGCCACTACAAGAACTGGAATTTTGAATTTTTAACAAATGCAACAAAATGCCTGCAGAGGAGCTACATATATGAAATGGCTTGGGGAAAAAATTTAAGCGGCAAGGGCATTCAAGAAAATCTT
This sequence comes from Nothoprocta perdicaria, assembly GCF_003342845.1. Lineage (NCBI taxonomy): Eukaryota > Metazoa > Chordata > Aves > Tinamiformes > Tinamidae > Nothoprocta > Nothoprocta perdicaria. Next base: position 3,940,131 of record NW_020455599.1, on the reverse strand, counting down.
CCTCTGTTTGCAAAAAGTGTGAAAGGAAAAGCTGACTCAGTTACTGGCTGTAAAGGCTTGTCCAGCTCTGAATGATAACATGCCAGGTATTTGGCAGAGGAATTACAGTGAAGGGGGATTTGACCTGCACTCTGGTGATGTGCTCCAGAAGCAAAGCAAAGTGGTATCTCCTGCTCTGCTCTTGAAAGTAAGGAAGTTTTGAGGCATAAGAAGGCAGAGTGGAGGAATACTGTGCACAGCAGTTCCAGGCAGGCTTATTGTCCCTGTGTAACGTTCTGGCAACTGGGAGCTCCTGCAATGTGAAGCTGATTGACCTGGACCTCTGACCTGAGATCAACCTGATCAACCTGGACCTAATTTTCCAGCCCTTGGTGGGAGTGTGGACATTTTCCTGTTAAGGTACTGGGCATTTGTAGGATGAGATTCGCATAATTTTGTTCATCTAAAAGTGAAATGTCCCTGGTAAGCTGCCCATTTAGGCTTCCTTGAGGCAGCAAAATCATAAGATGGTGTCAGATCCTGCAAGCAGCAGGCAGTGAGCTCCGAAAGGTACTGGGCACCTCCTGCACCTCTGTGCACAGAGAGGAGAGTAAAGGGAAGGTGAAATAACCTTAAAGAGTAGATTTGGCATAGGAATTGAGAATGGCTTACATGGAGCCTATTACGCATTGCTACTAGTGGTTCTCCTTTCCAGATCTAGCACAATGCTGAGTCTTATACTCCACTATTCTTCATCTCCCAGATGGAATCTTATTAATCAATATTCTCACATTGCCTGAGCATGATCTCTTTTATAAAAGAATGCAATATTTGATTCAGAGTGAATACTAGGTGTAATTTTTAATTAAATGCATGTTTCATATCCCTTGCTTAACTTCAAATTCCTCTTTCTTTGTTCAACATATAAATAAAAACAGTATATTTGGTTAAGTTCTTCATTTTTACGTCTAGATTAAGCCTCTTTTATTGATGTCTACCTTTATGTTTCTATATACAAATCTATCAAGACCATCAAGAAATGGTTTCCCAAACAGAATTTATTGCAAAGCTGATTATGTATTAATATATACAAATGACAAATCTAAAACACAATGTCAAAAAGCAAGAAAATGCAATCAGGAATTTATTATTCTCCCATTACTATTCAACTGGAAAAATAGCTGCTCTACTTTACCAGAATAGCTTCCCCCTCTGAAACCTCACATCCAATCCTGGTTTTCTAAGTGAGCGCCACAGAATTCTTTGTAATAAAATACTTTAATATATAATAAAGTCAGAAGTTCACCATAATTCATCTACATTTACTTTTTACTCCTACATTCCAGGTAGGCTCATTATAAAAATTTATGGTCACACACATGCACTGTGTGTTTGTGCCTGTACGTATAGGTGTGTGTGTTTGTCTAATCTTACTAGTTCATTTTACAGACAGAATCTTCTGCATTTTATAACCTTGCATTTTGTTCTGTTTTGTACATATTTCCCAGCATTGTAGATATGGTTTCTTCTATGAAATATTCACATAAATACTTGTCCCCAGGAATTACCCTTCCCCAAACCCCAGTATAACTCTTTTAGTAATTAAATAACAGGATAATTTGAATAAAATACATCTGAGAAAATTTTAAGTGCTTAGTGTTTCTCCTTGAGTGGTGACATTGTGACAATACCTTCTGCACCATATAGTCCCATTTTATACCTCAGGGAGTAACTGTTTGTCAGGCTTTTGTCAACTGAAGGACTCTTTGCCTTGACCATTTCATCACTCCTTGTATTGCAAGATATTAAGGAGTCTATGAATAAAGGTACTTATGGAAATGTCTTTGGTTAGCATCATCGCTGCATGTTATATTGACACCACTACATTTTCTTCCCAAGTGATGATAATTATAGAAGTATTTTGAATATAGCAACTCTTAGAGGCCTACATAGCATCAACTGATAAAATACCTGTCATCTGCAATTGAAAAACCTTTACTTTTGGGAGGTGACTAGTCTCCTACAACTATCCCTATTTTTATCACCAGGAGTTGGATCATTGCCATACTGCCTGAAGGCATATGACGGATCTGACCAAGAGGAAAACTGATAGCAAAATTCACAAATGCACATCTACACATTCACGCACACACATACACACAAATATGGCTTGTATTGCATACCTGTACATATATATATATATATATAAATATATATATATAGTACAGCTCTGTGTGTGTGTGTTTGTGTATGTAAGTGTGTGTGCATGTGTGTATTTGTTTACAGGCACATATACATATAAAACTGAACCCTGTGAAGCATCCTGGGCATAACACAGAAATGATATCCCTGTGTTTTGCACATAGGCAATCACTCTACCAGCACATACAAGAAGTCACTATAATAGTTACTCTATTTATGGAGAAATGTGTAGCTAAAATGTAGGAAAATTATTGTTCTCCATATTCTCACTCTTTTATTGAAGAAACAAATCACACAGTAAATTACATCTGATTTGCATGAAATGTTGCATGCACCTAGAGCTCAGCATGAACCTGGGAAAAGACATTGTTTTAATTCTGTACCCTTTATAGCTGTTTGTTTTTTCACTTTTGTTTTAATATACTTTTCTGAGTTATAATTCTTATTCGGGTTCTCTTGCATTTGATAAACTCTCCTGGGTAAAATTTAACATCTACAAATTGCCATGGTGAGGAGGAAAGATTAATGCCTGTTGCCCAAGAGGGAGGTGCAGGAGGAGGAGAAGAGAAGGAGCCTGTGGCTGCCCCCTGCCCGTGATGCCTCATGTGCTCATTGAGGGCTGTTGCCACTTGTTATGGAGATGCTCAGAGAAAAGAAAGAGTCCAGGGGAGGATCCAAACAACTGGCAGCCTAGGCTAGACCTGCTGTTATCATGGGTCAATGTGACATGTTAAAGCTTTTGGCATCTCCTATTTCTCCAATTTTTCCCCCTTCACCTCCTTAGATGGATCCAGAGAGGTGATGTGTTTTGCTGTCACAGGGTTTGCCCCATGATGACACAGCAAACATGACATGTTTGCCCCATGTGTAAGACACAGCCCTCTGCGTGCAGTTCTGCTGGACAACAGACTTGGGATGGCATCCAGGGAAAGGCAGCATGATCTGTGTTGTGCACCAAAGAAATATGGTTCTTGATAAAGAAAGCCCATGTACATACAGGCATACAGGCTAAAGAAATTTGCTGACAACACTAGTTTGGTTTCTGAGAGCTATCAACATGCTGAGAAGGTCTCAATAAAATTTTTCATCTACAAGAAAATAAGATTGATGTTGAAGTGTATATACATACATATATATATATGTATATATATATATTTTTTTTCCAGTAAGAATCACAGAACCACAGAATTCTTAAGGCTGGAAAGGACCTCTAGAGATCATCTAGTCCAATGCCCCTGCTCTAGGGGCACCTAGAGCATGTGGCACAGGGTGGCATCCAGGCAGATTTTGAAGATCTCCAGAAACGAAGACTCCACGATCTCTCTGGGCAGCCTGTGCCAGGTGTCTGTCATACTCACAGGAAAGAAGTTCTCCCTCACATGCAGATGGAACTTCCTGTGTTTCAGCTTGTATCCGTTGCCCCTTGTCCTATCACTGGCCACCACCAAGAAGAGTTTGGCCCAATTCTCCCTACATTCTCCTCTCAGGTACTCATACATGTTGATCAGATCCCCTCTCAACCTTCTCTTCTCCAGGCTAAATAGATCCAGCTCGCTTAGTCTTTCCCCATGAAACAGATGCTCCAGTCCCTTAATCATCTTTGTCGCTCTATGCTGGACCCTCTCGAGAAGCTCCACATCCCTCTTATACTGGGGAGCCCAGAACTGCACACACAGTACTCCAGGTGCGGCCTCACCAGAGCTGAGTAGAGGGGCAGGATCCCCTCCCTTGACCTGCTGGCAACATCCTCCTGATGCAGGCCAGGATCCCATTGGCCTTCTTGGCCACAAGGGCACATTCCTGGCTCATGGCTTACTTATTGGCAACCAGGACTCCCAGGTCCCTCTCCGTGGAGCTGCCCTCCAGCAGGTCAACCCCTAATCTGTCCTGGTGCCTGGGGTTATTCCTCCCCAGGTGCAGGACCCTGCACTTGTCCTTGTTGAACCTGGTGAGATTCCCCTCTGCCCAACTCACCAGCCTGTCCAGGTCGCTCTGGATGGCAGCACAGCCCTCCGAAGTGTCGGCCACTCCACCCAGCTTGGTGTCATCTGCAAACTTGCTCAGGGTGCCCTCTGTCTCTTTGTCCATTGATGTACAAGTTGAACAGCCCTGGGCCCAGTATTGACCCTGGAGGGATACCACTGGCCTCAGGCCTCCAAATGGACTTAGCACCGTTCATCATCACCTTCTGAGCTCTGCCATCCAGCCAGTTCTCAATTCAGCTCACTGTTCACCTGCCCAGTCCACACTTCTGGAGCTTTCCTATGAGGATATTATGGGAGATGGTGTTTAATGCCTGGTTGAAGTCAAGATAGACAACATCCACAGATCTCCCATCTTCCAGTCAGCCAGTCATCCCATTATAGAAGGCTATCAGATTCGTCAAACATGACTTCCCCTTGGTGAATCCGTGCTGACTACTCCTGATCACTTTCTTTTCCTTGACATGTCTAGAGATGCTCTTGAGGATGAGCTGCTCCATCACCTCTCCAGGGACGGAGGTGAGTCTGACCGGCCTGTAGTTGCCCGGCTCCTCCCTCTTGCCCTTTTTGAAGACTAGAGTGATGCTCTCTTTCTTCTAGTCCTCTGGACCTCCCCCACTCTCCATGAAAGATTGTGGACAGCAGCTGAGCAATAATGTCCATGTTCTTGGGTGTATCCTATTCGGGATTTATGGGTGTCCAGTGAGTACAAATAATCCTTTATCTAATCCTCCTTGACCAAGGGAAAGTCTTCCTACATCTCCTGGTTTTCTCTCTTGTATCTGGGCTCTGTAGTCCATGGGGACTAGATAGCAGTAAAGACAGAAGCAAAGAAGGCATTTAGTAACTCTGCCTTCCTGGCATCCTCTGTCACCAAGGCCCCCTCCACATTCAGCAGCGGTCTAACATTTTCCCTAGTCTTCCTCCTGCTGCTGATATATTTGTAGATACTTTTCTAGCTGTGTGATTCTCCCAGCAGACATGAGGGTGGTTGAAGTCCCCCATAAGCACCAGGGCCTGTGATTGTGAGGCTTCTTGCAGTTGTCTGTAGAAGGCCTCACCTACTCCCTCTTCCTGGTTAGGAGGCCTGTAGGAAGCTCCCACAATTGTGTTGCCCCTGTTGGCCTGCCCTTTAATCCTCACCTACAGACTTTCAATCCACGCTTCGTCCTACCCTGGACAGAGCTCCACACATTTCAGTTGTTCTCTCATGTAAACTGCAACTCCACCACCTTGCCTTCCTGGCCCGTCCTTCCTGAAAAGCCTAAAGCCATCCATGGCCATATTTCAGTCATGAGAGCTGTCCCACTATGTCTCAGTAATTGCAATGAGTTCATAGCCCTGCAATCACATGCGCATCTCCAATTCCCTTTATTTATTCCCCATGCCTTTACATACAGGCATTTGAGTTTGGCTCCCAGTGTGCCTCTCATTCTAGCTGGGGCAGATGCAGGCTCATGTGAGCATCCAGTAGTTCTCATATTTTGCCATTTGGCCTCTCCAGGCTTTGGGCACCCTTCACAGGTGCTGGAGTTAGGCTGCTGTGAGTGGCATGACAGGACATCGCCTACCTTATCATCTCCTTCCCCAGTGATCCCCCACTCCCGTCTTCAATCTAGTTTAAAACCTAAGTGTGCCTGCCATAGAAATCCCAGCATTTCCTTTAAGAAGCATAAGCTTGAAAACAAAAATATTTTCATTTGAGACACACATCTCTCCTCAAAGAAATATACAGTCGTAAGCCTGACTTAGCTTTTCTGTGCTGGGGCAAGCAATAGCAGTGGTCCTGTGTCATAGGGCTCCAAGGTGGTGAGACTTACATATATATATGTGCACATATGCACGCTGACACATGGTCCTTCACAGAGATGCTGCATAGTGCTCATCTTTAGTGCTGCAGCAGCTCAAGAGGGGCTGCAACTGTGTGCAGCAATGACATGAGACAGTGGCACTAGAGAGAATGGGGAGAGTAAAGGGAGGCAGGAGAAGGGAAAGACCCAAAAGAACAGTAAAAACCAGTGCCTGCTACTGTTTCTGCCTCCTTTTTCCCCCATTAAATCCATATGCAAATTCTCTTCCTGGAAGATATGAATCCCTTGATTTTTATGAATCCATTTTCTCTCACCAATGGGCCTGTCAGCTGAGTTGTTTTGCAGATCTGCCTTGGACTTCTATGATCTGCCATTTATTCCCTCCAAAACCCCTATATGTTAGGAATCCCAACATGTGAGGCATAAGCTGATGAGAACCCAGGCTAAAGAAAAGAAAGAACATAGTGTTATGCCTTCTCTCTAAATCAGGCTAGTTTGGGTTTGGTAGTTTGAGTATGTTCTCCCATAGCTAATTATTGCTACAAGAAGATTGTTTTCCTGTTATGAAGCCTTGCTCTGGTGTTGATATTATCAATGGCAGGTCAATATTGCTATGCAATGAATTCTTCAGGAAAAAATGTCTAAAACAATTTAGGGGGAAATAAAAAGCGACAAAGATATCTCAGCTAAGCTAGTTAAATAAGAAGTGATATAAGGGGGACACTGGGAAAGAAGTGTCTCCAGAGAAGGAGAATTTTGTTTTCTAATTCATAAAAATACTTAAATGAAAGTTATTAAAAGATATTCTGAAAGAAGGTCTTGGTATATAAGGCATAATGTTGTAGGATAAAAGAAAGAGCTTCTCAAAGATAATTGTCCTTGAGAAAAAAAAAAAAAAGAAAAAAAGATTGCTTATAACATCTCCCTTACCAAAACGCTAGAGCGACTTGTACAATTTAGCAATTGTGATTTAATTCTATTTTTCTAGGGGTCTGTAGGAGCTGCAAGGAACAGTGTCTTAGCAAGTAAGCACTCACGTGCTGCTCTGGTTTTCCTGGATGGCAGCAGATTGCTACCCTTGTGCAACTGTTAGCAAAATATGCTCCTATAAGCCCTCCTGAGGGTGACTGGCAACTGCAACACCATCAACTGCAGTTGTCTTTTTTGTATGCCATTGTGCCAGGAGGCCAAACCTGTCCCAAGTCTTGTGCTAGTTATAGAGTGAAGGTGCAGTGAGCAACAGCTAAAAGTGAGCATTATCTCACAGTAAGCAAACCGTTAAAAAAGTGACACTTTTTTCTTTCAAATGGATTTTATCCAAAGGATCAAATGGATTTTATCCTAATCCTGTATACTTGATTAGAATGTGGAAGTGCTGAAGTCATTTTCTTTTGCTGTCTTCAGTAATTTTCTTGGACTGCAGGACTTGGTAAATGTAAACCTTCTGCATGCTTGTGTGTGTGTGTGTGTGTGTGTAAGCAAATACAGTCCCATATAACCTTAAAAGTTTTCACCAGGCATTTTCTACTTCCTTAAGTATGCTACTGAAAACATGCTATATATAACTAGAAAAACTGTTTAGTATGCTTAAAGACAGAAACTAAGCTCAAAGTCTAGTCTTGAAGGGTGTGATCTATTGCAATTACAAATATATTGCTTTATAATTACCATTACTGCTTTTACCTGCAGACATAGAAATACCTGTTGCCTATGGGCATTTATGCCCTCTAGATTCCTGCAAAGAAGCCAGTCCTAATTTCACCTGTTCTGTTGGGGTGGAGCTGATGCCTCTAACCATCTCTTGTATCTGCTAAAAAATACCACAAGCAACCACATCTGGGTTATAGCAATGATCATATAATAATTGTCATCTGTCTGTAGCAAAGCCTTAGAAAATAAGCATTTCTAGAAAGACAACCTGACCTAGAAAGTCTCAAGATTGCTGCAATAACATAGTTTTGGCAGATTATATGATTTTTTTTTTCTTCTGGAGAGTATTAATTTTCAAAAATCTTTTTTATTGTTTATGTTTTGACATATAAACATAGGTATCTTATACCTATTATACATATATATAGATATGATAACCAGCTTAATTGATACTGTACTCATGGAAATATGTGTATGTATGTGTATATGTAGACAAGTACTGAACCACTCAGATCTTGTCTGTGTTGGATACTCAGGTTCAGAGTGTTGGTAGCAGCTTCAGAGGCTGGCTCTGCTGTTTTGACAGAGCTGCTGCATCTGCAGCTTCTTCACCACACAGGTATCCTGGTCTAGCAGAAAGGCTGCAGGAGCAAGACACAGTTGATGACCAGCTGTGCCCTCCTTGACAGTTCAAAGGGAAGATGCCCAAGGAGTTGACAAAACTCATGCCTACAAGGAACACAGGGGAGAGGGTAGACCAAGCTGCCAAGCTTATGAGATGAAGCTCCTAAGTAAAAATTTGTTTGTGCATCTTTGTTGTTCTGTATGAATTTTGCTATTGGTCAAAGAAAAGTATTGGCTAGTCCAACGTGCACTCCAATAGTTTTGAGGATATAAGTTGCAACTGTTTGAAAAAATCAAATCCATTGCAAAAATATTCCCTGACACCCTCTGTTTTTTGCATTTTTCATAGACTTGTCTCATCCTTCCAGTTCACCTTGTGCTCCCTCAAACTATTTCTGTGCTTTACAGTTAGGACCTGTGACAGCACACAGGACCACAGGAGGAGCATTGCTGCGCAAGCACTCAGAGACCACAGTGCATCCATCTCTGCTCTCTTACACTTGTGTAAATCCAAAGTAAGTCTGACACAGTCCACAGAGAACAGTGTGGCAGAAAGATGAAATTAGTCAGCATCAGAAGCATTAGGATATGACTGGAATTTTCAGACCAAATGCAGGGTGGTTTAACCACCTAAAAGCAATGGGCGACATTGCTGAGAACTACATATTAAATGAAATAACTCTCTTAGGCCCTGCCCAGACTGACTGCTGTCAAAACAGAGTGAAGACAGTGCAATGGCACATGTTAGGATGTGCTACCTCTGGGAGCAAAAATTGGCATTATTCAGCATGTGTTGGGAGTTCATGCTGGGGATCAAAATGTCCTGTGAGCATCCAGTTTTTGCAGAGATGAAGGAGTTACCCTTTAAAGCAAGATGTAACAGGAGAATTTGCTTCACTGCTTATTGTGAGTTAACAGAGATGGCATTTTCTGATCATTGTTTGCTAACCAGAAACCACAAGAAAATGAAATTGAGCAATAAGTGACTGCTGTGTGCACCATAGAGTTGTCAGTTTAGTGTGTGATGTTGGATTGAGGAGCTGCTGGATGCAACTCTTCACTGCAGAAACATTTTGAGGATAGAGGAGACTCCTTGAATTTCAGTGTCTCATCGAGTCATTTGCTCTTTCAGTCACAAATTCCAAAAGAATTCTCTGAGCTAGAGCTAAAGATGGCAACATATCCTATTTTAAAAAATAAATAAATAGGATTTTTAAAATAAGATTTTAGAACAGATCCTTTGCAAAGCCTTGTCCTAATGTGAGCTGTAGCTGTTACTGCAATCCTGTTTAAATTTTACCTTGTTTGTGTATGTCCAGGAGGTGCACAGGTAATGTGGAATAGAGACAAGTGCCCCTCAAACTGTGCCTTATAAATCACACAGGTATGTAAGAATGTATCTATTCCTATAACACCTCACAGACATACATATTCCTCCACTACTATGTTGCCTGAATGCAAAAAAAAAAAAAAAAAAAAAAAGATTTAGGATGGTCTGTCATTGATAAAAGATAATATTACTAATAAGTTGTACAATGGCAAAAAGCAAACTGGTGCTTTTTTTTTCCAATAGAACGAGAGCTCTCCTGCTGATAAATGGACGTAGAAGATAAAGATATAAGTGCAAGGTTAATGCTGGTGATGTCTGTACTTTCACCCATCTCTCTCAGTTAATCAGATCCTGCTGGCTCTTCCCAGAGATCTGGAGCTTTCTTCAGGCCATCCCTTGAAGCTACCTGCTGGACTACAGATCTCCAGGGCTTCCATAACTGAGGAAAACTTCTCCTTGGCTTGAGAAGTGATAGCATGAGCAGAAGGGCTCCTTCTTGATCTGCTCTTCAGTCCTTATCAATTTTCTCTGCTCTGTTTCAAATGATGAAAAATTGCTGACTGCCTGGTGCAAGGGGGGATTGCTTTCTACACAATCCTGCTACCACACTCAGCAATGCCATTTACTTGACACATACATATACGGTATAGCTGTAGGGGTTACAGCTCGGCTTGCAGCATTGCTCATCGACAAAGAGAAAAACCTGCCACATATCCTGTAATGCTGAAATCTTCTCCTAGGATTTTTATGAACAATTCTCACATTATTGCATCCTCTCACACATGATTGTCTGAAGCAGTTAGGTAATACAAAATTATCGTCAATATAGCTGTCTGAGGTGAAAAAAGCCTACAGCATGTTTATAGTATAGTTCAATCTAGTCATTGATTTCTGGACTTACCAGAACCCTTCAGGGCATATCACAAATTCAAGTGATATCCTTGAGATATGTCTTTTGTATCTAGATTTCTGAATAAGGTGGAAAAATCCTTTTAAGGCTTTCCATGACCTGACTCACAGATCTGACTCTTCCCATTGAAAGCAATGTCACCAACAAACAGCTGAATTTGAAACACCTAGAACTCTGGTATCTGAATACCATAGAATTAGATTGGATATCAGAGATGGTCTTAGATACTAGAATGGAATAAATCAGAGCATACTCTTCTCCAGTGTTCAAGAACACTTATTTCTTGAGGTTATTCCTCAATAAACAGAGGGGGTCAATATAGTTGCAGAACTACACATTTTGGAAAAACAGTTCTATAGTGGCATTGCTGCTTACTCTTGGGCTCCCAGGCATACATAGTTAGTCTCTCTGGTGAAACTAGCAACACCTAATTCTGCTGAGCTTATTCTCAGGAGACTGCAAAGTGTTTCACTAACAAGGAAATTATTATTGCCCCAAGTTTATTCCTGTGGAACTGGAGTTGCAAGATTGGAATTGACATGCAAAAGACATCCCTCAAAAACATGCAAATACTTTTGGATCATAATCCAGTTCTCTAGCTCTTTGGCAAACCAGTCTCTCAGTATTTGTGGATCTGGATACAATATTGAGCTCTTAGTATGTAAGCAGAAATCTGCCATATTTACCTTGTGGATGAAGAGAGGTTTTATCCAGCAACATCTGAGTGAGCTGTTACCCAAATGAGAAAAATGACAGATTTTTTGACAATTTCTTGTTCTGGCAGAAAATTCCCATCCTATTTCTGTTCCAATAACCTTCCAATTTGGAAAGACTTCTTCCAATAGTTTCATTTCTTTTCATACCTAAAGTACTAGGAAAAATGACAAAGGAAGCTTCCTTCATCCACCCTCAAACATCCTGTCTATGGATGACATTTATATGGACTGCAAATAATGGCAGGAATTAAGAAACCTGGATTACATTCTATGCTCTGTCAGTGACTCACCATACTACATTGCTTTACTTCTCTGTACTTCAAAGCCCTCTCTAGAGAAAGGACCAAATTATTCTGATCCTCTTGTAAAGTATTTTGAGATCCTCATTTGCAATTTGTGTGTTTTATTTGTTTGTTTATTTACTGCTGTTCCTAATCCCCTGACACTGAATTATGAGGGGGAAATGATATAGAGATTTCTTCTCCTTGATTACACAAAGATAGATACATTTCCAGTGAACATATGGACTTTATCTTTTTGTTCAGAATGGAGAAGAATAATTCTTTCAACGGATTGGTAGGAAGGATATACCTCACATACGGTCCTCAGGTAAATGCTTTCTGTGAAAACCTGTTCTAATGCTTTTCTTTTTAGGAGAATACATATTATGATCAGAATTCAAAAAAAAAAAAAAAAAAAAAAAAAAGAAAAACAAGTGTACTGCACAAACAATTAAAAATGTACATTGACTTTTTAAAGTATGTACAAAGAAAAATAAAACCAATTTGTTTTTGGATGTTCATCAGTTGTTTTTCTCACCACCTTTTAACCATTTTTAACATCAGTTTCATCTCTCTGTTTTCCTTGTTTCTATGGGTTAAAAGTGGAGAGGAGAAAGGGAGAGAGCAGTACAAAACCTGGAAAAATGAAAAATTGTTTTACTTGACAAATCCCCCCAAAATGTAAAATGAAAAATGTACAAGAAATAATTTATTTCTGGGGAAAGTCATTTTTCATGTTAAAGAAGTTTCATATATAACTTTGACTTGCTCTGACAGTGTCTAAAGCATTGAAACCCAGCTCCCACCCCCGGCCACAGCACAGGCACACACACAGCCTTGCTGTAGCATTTCTGCAGGATAATTAGCATTCTGCCAGGGAGAAGCCAGAGTGATGAGGTCGGATTTCAAAGTGGAACGCAAGAGTAGGCCCCCAAAACTGTGTATATGGGTTAGCTGAAGCCAGCCTAGCAATCTGTAGGGTTCTACTATTCCTTTAACCCTTTACTGATTAACATGTTTAGCACACTGCAGACGTTAAGATATTTAAGATTAGACTGTAATACTTCACATACCTTTCCCATTCCCCTTGCTTTCAGAATAGATGCTTTATTAGCTCTGCCATGAAGGGTCAAGAAGACATAAAGGCATAGTTCTGCACTCTGTTTTTGTATGCATCTTTAGATTTCTGTGTTTAATTTTTTTCCCCTTTCAACTTGTTAGAAATATGTATGTTTTTAAAAAGCTGTCTTTTGCCATAAAACAGGAGCTTTCTTCATAAAAGTAGTCTTTCCACCACTGTAGTATTCTCATCCTTCTCCCTGGGAGGTTTGTGGTAATATAGTTGGTACTAATATTAGAAAAGAAGGATATTTTAATGGTAGCCTTGGCTATTCTACAAGATATTCTATTTTGCATTCCATCACAAATTTCATGAGAGACTATGAATAAGCAGTTTGATCTGGATCCACAGTATTTCAATCTACTGAAGTAGATAACTGCCTTAGTCTCTCGTTTTCTCTTAGGCTAGGTACTTCTCTTAGGCTAGGTACTTAGAGGACTGTTATTAAAATACCTGTGTCACCGACAGCAAAGCCCTCAGATAATGCTGTACTGGTGAGTCAGATAAGCTGAACTTTGTCCTCTTGAGCTCCAATGTCACAGCACAGGTTTGGGTGAGCATTTCCATCATTGTTAGTGCTTCCAGGCCATGAAACGGTATGAAGTGCAGTTGGGGAAAGAGGGTTAGTTTCCTGAAGTCACATTTGTTATGCATTCTTGTAACCACTTCCTAACTAATTAGCAATTTCACTTTGGACTCAAAAAAACATATAGTTAGAGAAATTCCACTGATGGCCATGACACTTTCAAGAGATATATTCCTAGAAGAAGTGATGATGGGAAGGGAGTGTGGGCAAGTTGCAAATGAAAGGCAGTCACTCCTTTAGAGCTGCACAAAATTAGCAGATATTAGATCTCTAGTTGCTAAAGAGAGTCTTCTGTACTGGAATAACTATTAAAATAGAACAAGCAGAGATTATGGTACATGTGAGCCTTTTAATTGTTAATTTGCCCACTTCAAAATGACCATACAGTAAAGTCACTGTCTTTTTAAATAGCATTGTTTTCTTAAAATTGGTTTCCCTTTTCAGTGTTATCTTTCTAAGAGCTGATACTGTTGAGAATTATCTATCCTACTCTGAGAGCGCCTATCTGAAGCTAACACAGTCCTTGCAAAGTGCAATGTAATTAACCATTCTCCTCCCCCTATTTATCTTGATTTTGGCTTCCATCTAGTTGTTTTTCACGCTTGTAAAGTATAATTTGAATAGAGTTTTAGCACTTTCTTCCTACACAGCCCCTCACTCTCCCTTCTCTCCCTCCATAATTCGGCAGTGATGTGAGTGGGAATTATCTCAGAGTAAAGGTGGGTGAGCCGTGCTGCCTGCGAACAGCAACATTTAAGACAATGGAACACAGCTTCAGCAATTGACACAATTCTTTCTTATGGAGACATTTTGTATGCTAATGAGACTCGGGTGGCAAGACCAGACTTTTTTTGCTGCTAATTCTGGCAATATCAGTCTCTGATGGGAACCTAATTTCCACCCACAACGATCTTAGTAAAAGACTGAGCAAAGAACAATGCTGAGTGCTGATGCGATTCTCCTCTTGGCTTTGCTCCTATATTTTGCCCACAGCCAGGAAAACAGAGCCTCTAGACCAACGCACTTGGCATCTGGTATTTCCTTTCAAGTGCTTCTATATAAGCCAGGCTCCTTTCACAACTGGACTCTTCCCAGGAAATTCTTTTTAAAGCAGTCACTGCTTCCTTGCTAGTAAACCCACAAGACATATCAGTGTAGCCAGGAAACACTGATCTAATAGGTCTAAGTGATGATGGTTAAGACCAAGAAGTCACAATGAAATGGTAGTGTTTAAAGACTAGTAAGAAGAGGCTTTGTTGCATTTTTTGTGCTTTATGCAATGCAAAATGAAGGAAACACAGAGATACAGCGGTATTCAGATAATTGTATTTACACACTTTGTATCACATGCAAGGCATGACTTTGCTGAGTAGCTCTTTGGAAGGTCAAACACTCAGAACAACTGTTCTTAGCAAGTTTTTAGCTTGAAATCTGTGGCTTTTATTCTCAAACCGAGGAAGGGCTTGTGAGCTCCACAGTATGCCCAATTTTCTTAGCTATGTCAGCTGGTTTAGACAGATGTATTGTGGAGACAGGACACACTTCCCTAGGCTGCTCAACTGTTTGAATAAACAATTCCTAAATCCTAGTAATTACAGCTGCAATATTATATATTTTACAAAACTAACTCTTGCAAGTGAAATATTAGAGAATGTTAAGGTACCAGTTATATTCTCTTAGTTCTCTGTCACTAGGCGTTGCCTGGCTTGCTTTTCCCTTCTCGTTTGCCATGCACAGATTTCCTGATTCCTCACTGTGGAGCTAGCCTGTGGAGGTGTAATTTCAAACCAGCCGAGCTGGTGGGACCGCTGTGGGGATGCATGTTCTTTGCTAAAAACGGGTTATAGCAGTTTAGCTGGTAGCTCTACATCTGCAGGTGCAAGTTAATCTGATATTAGCCAGGTTTCAACTGATTTAATAATGTTCACACCCAAAGCTGGTTTAATTAACTTGGATGTAGACCAGAGTGTAAGAGAGGACGTGTTGGTTTTATTATTAATCAAAGAGCTAGGAGCTAGCAGTCCTTGTTCTCCTCCATTTCAAGCCCTCCCATAGATCTGCTATGTGACCTTGGGCAGATCTCCTGGCATCTTGTGGCCTTGCTTTCCTTAGACTGGATATAATCAATTTCTCAGAATAGATGCAATACTGAACTCACAGGCGTCTGTGAAACTTAATTCCCTGCAAGCGGAAAGGGTTTTGGCAGCTGTTATGGAGTGCAGGCTTGGTGGGGAAGGGGCAGGTCCTGCCTTCTGCCTGCTTCAGCTCCTCACAGAAGGATCACTGCCAGAGGTCACAGGTGCTGCCATCACGGCACTATTACTTTGTATTAATCCTAAACTGCAAAGTACTACCGAAGTGCCAAGTTGGTTAGGATGGTTCCTCTCAGGGATTTTTTCTCCATCTCAATGATGAAAAATTCTCTTTAGGAAAGAGCCTTCTGCCCCTATATGTGTTCTGCCCCTATATGTTCTGCCCCTATATGTGGAGCAGCTGCAACAATATAACTGGTGCTTGCAGTCAGGTGTGCAGAGCCTGGAGAAATCATAGCATTGATATGGCATACTATAGCATTATAGTGGGTGCTGCTGCCTGTCAAGCCTAGTTGGGGCTCCTCTTACACCGTGTCTTGGGGACGGCACTGCACGGAGTCTGGCTCCGAGCTGCCCATGTGTCTTACAGGAGAACACCTCTGACACTGGCCCTGTGGAAGACTTGCTCCCACTTGTTGGTGTATGTTGTTGGTGTAAGTCACTGACTTCTTGGCCACCACTGCTTAGCCATCTGATGCTGTTCTTGGCAGAGCCAGCCTTACTTCCTTCCCTTTTCTCTGTCAATATATCGTAGAAAGCATAGAGCATCTCTCTGTAGCTATCTGTTCATCTGCATCCTGGTGGCTTTTTGAGACACTTCTGCTTCACATTTCCATTTCTGTTAATGGTTATTCTGGTTTATATTATCTGTTTTGATTCTCTTAGACAGACCGTGGCTTTAAAAGTCAGGAAAGAAACCTACAGGCCCAGAATAATTGCCATGGTTTCATTAGGGTCAGATTTTGGTGCACTCAAGCACTGTGTGGTCAGTTTTGCTTTGAAACATCCAAAGAAACCCAAACACAAGAATTGCCATGCCTTTCACATTTTTCCTTTCCTTTCAATACTGGAAAGAGATTCACATTTCTTAATTATCCATCTGGGTCCAGCGTGAGCCTTGATCAGAACCTCTTGATAAATCAGCTATTCCAGCTCCATGCAGGGGTGCTCCAAAAGAGGTGGGGAGTGAGAGAACCAATATGCTGTTCACTGCTCAGAACTCACTTATGGATTTATTTAATAGAAGGGACTTTGCACACAATTAACTAATTACGAGCAAAAGTCACTGCTTGGGGTGAAGAGCAAGCCTTCTAAAATAAGTACTCAGCATCTGTTGAAGGGCAAACACTTGACACTCAACGTGAACTTAAGCAGGAACTGACTTTCAAAGGGAAAATGGCTGTCACATTTAAGTCTACATACATATTCTCTTCAATATTTGGGATTCTAAATTCTTTGAAGGTCGTCTCTTCACTTTCCCACAAAGCACTTTTTTGTTCACCTTTGCAGTAATTTTCTCTTTTCTCTCCCCCTCCAGTCCCATTTCCCTTAATATTACAAAAGAATTTGCTTCTGGGACGAGATTTTTCTTGCTGAGTTTCAGCCAAAAACTGTATTTTACAGATGACTTTGAAATTCCCTGTAAGTGTGCTCTCATTATTGGATATCTTTGATACAACTCTAAATACAACTGTGCAGATATTGCTGCTATTAATGCTAGGAAAATATAGAACTTATCCAGATGTAGTTAGAACCAGAAAAAAAAAATGTGATATCCAAAAGTATGAGTGTTTCTCAGAGATGGTACACAGGTCTCATAAACTGTGAAACTCTCTGAATTAATCACTCCACACAATATTCTTAGGGGCTCTTTCATCAGACCATGTTGTGCAGTGGCTGATACTGAATGCATTTAGCCTGCGAATTGCACCTGATCTTCTGGTGTGTCTTTTTTCTTCCTTTTTTGATACAATCACATAGCCAGAGCAGGCCAATCAAGGCCATCCTGTGCTGAATAAAAGACACGTTTCAAGCATGTTGACTGCAAGCTGCTGTAAGCCACGTACATTTTTCAGCATAGTAGACGAATTTGCAATTGGAAGTAAAAATTGGACAGAGAAAGGGAAAGGTCAGGTATTTTAATTGGGAGTAACATCTTTCAATCAATATTATTTCTTTCAGCAAATCAAGCCCTTTTTCTATGTTTTACTGGTGGCTCAAACATCTCTCCGTAGGGTCAAATTTAATAGACTAAAATGGAGAACACCATCAGAATTTTTGTAGACCAGTTTAGCTTCAGAAAGACATGGAAGGTTTCTAGATCAAGCATTTTATGTTCTGCAAAATCTTTTTGCATTTTATGGAAATATTCATTTTTAAATGTCTCCTCTTGTGAGAAGTACTTTGAAATTTTGCTGATAGACTTCCTTTACATGAAACTCTTCTTGGCTGATTTGCCCAGCCATGGTGTGTTGTGCATGCCCTCAAAGAGCAGGAGGAGTTAATGTTTCTAAACTCCTGCTGGGCCATTTTGAGGAGCAGTATTCATGCAATGTGCACCCTGGATCTCTTAACTTTGAGCAATTGTTTTAAATATTTCTTAAGTCCTCATGCTGTGCTGTTTTGAGAAGTGTTATTCATGTACCGTAGATCTCTCAGTGCTGAACCATTGCTCTGCCATGTCAGAGATGGCAGAAGGAAGCAGACAACAACAGGCATAGCACTGATGGAGAAAATGCTATTAAAACTCCTCAGAATCAGGAGCTGCTGTTTGATCAGATGGAATGCACATAACAGGAGGATGATCCCATCTTAATAACCTGACGGAATTTTATTTTTAGGCAAGAGTGCAAAGAGCTGGCTGGAGGAAGAAGGAGGTACCATTTCCTCAGGGTTCATGATGCTTTTTGCTGCAGCAACAGACATGAAGTGGATAATCTGTGAGTCAGAAATTTGGCATGGGAGGTGAAATGTTTGAGTGGATTAAAGGTGGTTTCAACTATGGAGAGATAATAATGCTTTGGTGAGAACTAAATGGAGAATTACAAGGATGAGAGCAGGGTGCAGTTTTGTTCCTCTTATCCATAATATAAGCTCAAGGCCTGAGGAGAATGAAAATATTTTAAAGCCAAACTATTTGTAGATAATGCAGAAATAGGGAGACCTGCCAGTACAGAGAAGCGATGTACATGAATGGGAAAAAGATCGACCCAGATAAAAATAAAGTAATGAGCAGATGGACAAAGCATAGAACTGACTGAAAGATGATTATGCTGCAAAATGTAGTTCATAGGTAACAGTGAGAAGAAACGTGAAGTAGAGGGATTAAAGTTGGTGCATGAAAATGCACAAATATATACAGACCTCTGTCAAATATGTGTAAATAATGGATTTAAGGAGTAGGAAATTAACCTGCTTTAGAACTGCAGAAGTCCAGGTGTACTCTCATCCTCATTTCCAATCAACTGATTATAAAGTTATTACAGCAATGAACAAAGATACAGCAAGGGCAAGCAGAACGAGGCAGGGATCAGAAGTCACGAGTTTTACCAAATAAACCAAAGGAATTAGGACTGCACTCTGTGAAAGAGGAGACTGACAGGTGAGATCATTTTGCTCCACTGATTTATTAAGGGAATAGAAAGACTGACGAAAGCCAGACAATTTGAATTTATGTCAAACACAGGAAGCAGAGGGCACAAATTAAAGTTTTGCACTCTATGGAAGGAGTTCCCGCAAGGAATTTAGTTTAGAATTCCTTTATGCAAGGAGCAGATAACATACAAGATGCTGAAAAAAATGCGCTCTGCTTTACAAAAAGTCCAATGGGAACTCAAAATTTTACTGCTATGTCCCCCAAAGCCACATCTTTGTCTGAAGAGTGCTTTAAAGACAGTGCCATTCTTCTAGAGAATACTGGAGAGGGCTGTAAGAAAAAAAAATATCTTACCCTCTGGAGGATACTCAAAGTGTTTCTCCTGGATTATTGGTAGCATTTTCAGAGATGCTGGATGTCTGAGCCTTTTCAAAAAATTCAGTTGTGAAGAAATTGTTTTCTGGAAGAATCAGTGAAGTTGCTTTGAAATTACACAGGACTGGAGCTGAAATTATGAGACTCCTTTGGGAGGCAGGACTGAGAAGTCTCTGAATTTCTGCTTTGACTTAGTTTTTGCCAGTTTTAAAGGATTAATAATACTATAGCAGTGGGGATAAAAGACATGTGGCAAAGCCTGTGACATGGAAATGAGAAGTGTATTTATTTGAATAAGCCTGAAAAAATGTTCATACAGTATCTAAGAAAAATATTTATGGGGGATACATCTGAAGGTGTAATGGGTGGAGTTCGATTGACTTGTCCCTGTGGCATTCAGGAACACTTAGAAGAAAGTCTGAACTTTATAAGAGGTAAATCCTTTTCTCCCCCTCCTATGAGTTAAGTAAATAAATACATTTGGCTTACTGAAAAAAAAAATTTTTTTAACTCTTTTTCTCTCCTGAAATTGTGTCAAGATTTCTGTATGCAAGCCTTATAAAGTCTTTGGTTCAAAGAAATGTGTTTGTGTTGTGTCCTTCTCTTTTTCATTCGGGACTCTGGTCTTTTGGTGTCTGAAGAGCTCCTTGGCCTGTCAGTGACATCTGCTTGCACATTGCATTTCAGGCTTGCACACAAACTGCTTGCAATTTAGTCTAAATCCATAGCTTAGAAAGAGCGCAGGAGCAGTAAATTAGTCTCTCATGCAACATACAAAAGAGCTCTTACTGTACACATCCAAAAATGTAGGCTGTAACCCTTTGATTGCTGCAACTTCATTTTCCCTTTCCTTCCTCAGAATAAAAGCACCACTAGCGTCTATTGCTGATGCTAGAAAATTCAAATGCACACAGAAAGACAAACAAAACGCACCTGATCCAGTCATTTGCAGCATAGCGTATATACTGCTGTACAGTGAATAATTTTTACATAGGTAATTAATAACAGAGAAACAATGTAGTGACAGTGAATGTCCCAAGGGAGAAAATTGTCAGCCTATTTATTCATTTACTCTTTTCTAACTAAATTGATGGGTTAGTCTGATGTCGTTCTGGATTCCACATGGATGATGAAACTGCAACCAAGTTTCATTTAAGTAGCAGGCAAATCTTCCAATTAGTCAAAGCCTAATCCTTATTCTTCAAATGATGAACTGCACATAATGTGGCCTATGTCCATCTAAAGGGAAAAAAAATGCCCACCAAAAACCTAAAGACATTCATCCAAAAATTTTGGGCACAGATTCAAATACATTCAACTAGTGTGATGTGCCAAGAGCCTGCAACTGTCTTCAGGATTCTTAAGTTCATGTTAAATGGGATATCACTAATTCTTTCATATGAACTCATCTTCTAGCTATTGAGGCTTTAGGGGAACTGAAACAGAGCTATAGGGAGAATACAGAATATAGCACTGAATTCTGCTTTTGAATGAACGGGTAAGTACAGTGTTCTGCCTGGTTTATGCTTCCAGAAAGTATATCCTACACAGCATTTGAAATCCTAGTTTCAGTTGGGGAAAGAATTTAATAATAAAATACTATTGATCTAAAACCAAACAAACAGTGAAAAAACTAAAACACAAAATAATTTTCCCACAGTTCATTTCATTCATGAGGTAGGTATTACTGCATATAAAATCCATGTTCCCAAACTGTGTTTTTAAGTGAAAAAGGCTTTTTGTATATTCTTTTCAAGTCTGTTAGATGCTTAACCTTTTTCTCAGATTTTAGGTCTCTACTGTTTGTTTTCCCATCTTTTATAAACCACCTCTACTTCAACAATGTTGAGGTTTTTTTAGTGCATGCTGATGGCTGGCATACATGTGCAGCAAGAATCCCCAGAGCGCATTATAGTACATGACTAAGGAATGTTTCTGGAAATAACTGGCTGCAGTTGAACCATGATAAATCATACTGTTTCGCTGAATTTATCTTTTGAATATTACATTTTAAAAGCTATGATGTCATGTTGAGATATGGAAACATCTCCAATGCAATCCACTGCAGCCCTTGTTGGAAGTTTGGAGGGGAAAAGGGCCGTGAAAGGAAAGTTTGGCTCGTTTTCGATAACGAATAAGCTAGCACAAGCTAGCTTAGCTGGCAGCAAAGCGGTAGTCTCGACACTAGTTTCAACCTGGGAGCGATTGACACTCCCTGTACCAGCAATTTGGCTGGAATTTAAATATGTCAGTTGGCACCCAGGGTTGATAAAAGCCCTGTTATTTTCTCTGCTGAGAGCTAAACAAGACTGCAGCCTTCTGAAATTGTTGCATAGAGCTTATAGGAATTGTTGGTTTATGTGAAGTAATTTAATGGCCCTGATCATTAGATGAATTCGCTATTTACACACTTTATTCTAATTGTGTTTGTTTATTTGCATATTACACCTTGCCCAGTTGTTGAATTCTAATTAATACATTGGAAACAAGGGTGATTTGAATGTCTGCTTCCAAAGGAGCACCTTTGAAAAACAGACATATCTGCGGAGCCACTGGAACCACAGTGTGATCCACTGTGGAGATGGAGGAGCTGTCTTTATAGACCTGCCGCGTGAGTGGCTGACCCACAGAACCCACTGCCCTTTGAAGGCCTCTTTTCTTCTTTAAAGCTCATGCATTTCCATCAGAAACCTCTGTACTGTTTATTCACCCTATCTGTAGAGAGATCATTTGGGACTTCGAGAAAAGCAAAACATTTGCTGTCAATCTAGAGGAATATATCAAGAACATCTAACGTGTCCCTTCCTAACTGCTTTTTTCAAACTCTTTTGCTCTCTGGGAAGCCTTTAGACTAACTGTGGCCCTTTTCTTTGCCCTGTTCTTTTATTACAGAAGTTTTGGTGGATGCATGTCTATCACATCCAAGCTCATATGTAAGGTGGTGGTTGAAGTTAATCTCTTTTGCAGAGCAGGCCTAAAGCTCACAGTGTAAAGGTGTGGCTGTAAGAGCTACAAAATCAAGTTCTTTTAGAAGAGAACTTAGTGTTCTGGACTTTGAGACAGAAATAAATAATATTTTTTTTTTCGGTTCCATTCATTTTAGATACTCTAATCATCTATCCTCTTCTGGAGTACTGAGATATCCCTTAACTGAGGGGTGAGCAGGTCATTGTTGTGTTTCTTGCTGTAAGCCAGTAGCATTTTATAAACCATTTCCTCAAGTAAGACTGCTGCTTGGGAGTTTTGTAATGTAGTGGTGTGCTCTAGTCACTGGTCAGTAGAAGGCCAATGAATTTGAAAGAAGCAAGAGTGGGGTTTAGCTGCTTGAGAAGCATCACAGAGGGATATATTAAAAATCACAGCCAGGAAACGGAAAACATTTTCTCCAAAGTTTTCTTTTTTTCTTTTTTCTTTTTTTTCTTTTTTTTCCCCCAACCTTCTTTTGAACTGGGATGTAGTCAAAATCTTTTGAAACAAAAATCTCAGATGGTGAAGCAGATGAACACAGTGTTTGGAAACAGCATCTGGCAGTGCCTGCGAGACACTCCCCAAGAAAGCCCAGCCAAGAAAACCCAGCCAAGCAGAGCCAAGCCTGCACTAACATGTGAGCAGTGGGGATGATGGGGACTGGGGCTTTGCGGAAAGGAACTCGGGCTTGAGTTGGGATATTGGTGTGTGATCACCCTTCCTGTTGAATTATGAGCATGCTCCCCAGCCCTGTTTGTGCCACCTATTACTCTGTAAGGATTGGGAAGGGTGCATGCTAGTGTGTGTACCCATGGGCAGTATGGCTGAGGCGCTGCAGATCTTGGGGAGATGAAGACCCCCAATTTAGACCCATGAAAAGAAGTTTTGCTGTGTGCTAGCCCTTAGCACCAGAAAAGGTCCAAGGAAGTAGATGATATGTCATGGTATTTGCTGTTATCAGCAGGCAGTCTCACAGTGTCTTTTAGTCTCTTCTGTTGGGAATACTCAGTCTGTAGAAGTAATCAGTCATTGGAGTAGGGCGGTGAACCATGTTCTATGTTCAAGTGAACTCTCTAAGCTGGGCTAGTGTCTCTTCTGGGGAAGAAGCCTTTCTCTTCTTTTCTCTTGCTTTGGCTAAAAATTCCATGCTTCTTGAAACTTGTACATATGTTCCCATTAAAAAATTTAACACTGACTTTGTGGGAAAAAAAATCCACCAGGAAAACTCCCAAACTCCCAATTAAGTCAAGTAATAGTTTGAATCCTATTAATTCTACAAGACTTTCCTGCCTTAGAAGACTTTTGAGATTTTAAGACTTCTGAGTTATTATTTTAAGCTTATTTAATTTGTAGAGAATATGGCTATGGTCATCTGGAGTGGTGTTAGGCACAGATGAAGAGGTTATGTGGAACCTGCAGCAGTAGTTTGGGGTATGGAACAACATGTAGTTTGGGAGGACTGAAAAAAAAGGGAAGGGGGACTGAAAAAAAAAGGGAAAAGGGAAGGTGAATTCTAAGTAATTGAGCTAAAATATACTTTACAGAAGAGCAAACCTCCACACCTACCTCTCCATATTTCAGTGAATTGAGAGTAGAACGAGTTAAATATTTCCCTGCATTGTTTATTGCTTTTCTCCCCCACTGAGGGTTATTTTTTAATGTCAAATCTCCACTGACACTCATATCAAAAGGCCTGTAATTTAACTTGAAAGATCATCTGACCCCACTATTGAGATATATGATGCTTATTTAGACTCAAACTCTTAAATGACATGTATTCTTGATGTTTATGCCCAGGCATAAACAGCACACTTGCCATTCAAGGTTACTTACAAAAAAAGCAGGAAAAGAAACTGGATTTGTTCTCCTCTCTGCCTTTCTTTTATTTAAGCTGGAAATTTCTGTACTGGTAATAAAAATACTAGCTGCTACGTGTGAGTGAGAGAACATAGACAAACTGTGATACCGCTTGACATTTAAACAGGAACCATTGGGCAGGGATAACAGTTTTATTTGGGGGACAGAGGGATTTTTGTTTCTTTTTTTTTTTTGCACAAATACAACTTTGGCTCACATATAGAGAAGATGAAATGTCATCCCTTCTGCAACTAGAAGAAACCTTATACTTCTTCTAGTCTTCACAAATTTGATCTGTGAGAAATGCGACTTTCTTGGTGTGTCTGGATTATTCTAAACTATTTGAAATAAGCCAAGAAAGAAATTCATAAGCTCCAATATTTTAGACAGGTGAAAAGGCAACAGAAGTGCGTCCTAAGCCATGCTAGAAGATAAATTGCAGGTGATAAAACTCATCTGCAGAGAGAGATACACCAGTGGAGCTGGCTAAGAATTTTTCATCATTTCTTCTGTGAAAAATGCTGATTTGCTAAAAGAATTTCAGAAAATGAGCTGTTTCATTTCAATGAATTATTTGTTAATAAATCACATGCAATGAGAAATACCTACAAGACTGTTTATAAAAAATGAAAAGAACAAAATAAATTCAGTCAGAAGTAAATTTCTCTTTTAAAAAATAATTTAATTTGTATTTGGTAAGAGAAATTAGGTCAAATGTAACATTTCAATTGAACAAACCTCATTTTTTTCGCTTCTTTATTTTGCAAAAAGAGGTACTTTCCAACCTATATTATTCTATGAGTGAATGAAGTTTCATTTTTTGAGACTGGAAAATAATTGAAACATCAAATCTTTATGGATACAAAAACTATTTCCTGCCTAGCTGTGCTTTCTAATAATGTCTTGATGTCTTTCTCAGAAAGCTTACAAATAAGCAAATTTCTCTGCATTTCTTTTTGACAGAGATAAAGTCAGTACTCTGACTAAAGATATATAATTTGTTTGTTTTTTTCCCCTGAGCTGCTTTGTCAGGAGCTGTGGCAGAATTTTTAACTTCCAGTTTTCAATAGCAAAGAAAAGCACAAATGCTGGAAGCATATATTAAAACCCTTATTGTATCTGAAGAAGAATATGATTTTTTTTTAGACGAGTCCGCTTTCTATTTGTGACTGTTTTGTATATTTTTTTCTTTGACTGTTTACAACAATTTTAAAGAGGTTCACATGAAAAGTCTTCTTTCAGTCCCTTTCATTTTACAAGACCAAAGGCTCTGGACCATCAAAAATGAAGATTTTGAGAGGAGTTACTAATGTACTGAAAATTGAAAACTAGATCATGAATCTTTGATAGCTCGGTGGGAATACTTCACATACACTCTTCATTGTTTTAGTGTCACTGATAATTAAGATAGGAGAGTTTCATGAAAAGTAACACAAACACCCACGACCACAGCAGATGAGAACAGCATGAGAGCAGCTGAGAAGCCTCCTGTGCACCAGAAAGCCAGAGTGATGAAGGAACCTTCACCATAGTCTACAGCATGGATGAGTGTACATATATAATTCAGGTATTAAGCAAGAAAGAATTGTACTGTAAGAGGAGAGAGAAATAGGCTTGGGATCTCCAGCTAGTCCTTGACAATCATCCAAGATTAGTGGAATGATTTTGGCAATTTCTGGTAAAAAAATAATCCCTGTTGACCATCATTGCCAAATCTCATCAGGTTTAGATCTTCCTCAGGTAGCTCATCAGGGAGTAGAAACCTAAAGACACTTCTAGAAATAGTAGATAGTTTTTTTTCTTTTTTTTTCCACTTATAATTACAAGTATACATATGACCCCACTGTTTATCTAGAAACAGTAGTGCAGCTGATTTTACCTTTGATTTTACAAGATGATAATACCTTGTTAGTTAATTATGCAGCCATCACACCACACCATTGGAGGGAGTGAATCTGATTTGTTTACTTTGTCTTCATGATTAAATAAAACAAAACAATCTAAACAGTTTGATGTGGAGGTCATTTGCAGGTCATTTGCATGTTCATTTTGCAAGTTTCTGTTGCAGTCCACTACCTATGCTTATTCATTAATCACAGATACAAAAGGTGGTTATAAGCAATCCATCATCAAGAAC
Source organism: Nothoprocta perdicaria (assembly GCF_003342845.1). Classification (NCBI taxonomy): domain Eukaryota; kingdom Metazoa; phylum Chordata; class Aves; order Tinamiformes; family Tinamidae; genus Nothoprocta; species Nothoprocta perdicaria. The sequence continues at coordinate 3,913,916 of NW_020455599.1, read as the reverse complement.
CTATATTAAGGTCTACCGTGTTTCTGAAAGAGTGTCAGGCCTGCTGAGCACGTGTAGTTGTGGCTGATTTGTATTAAGCTTACCGGATAACTAGACACCCTCAGCAAATACAGGAAAATCCTGAAATGTATCCAGAGCAAACGAATGTATTGGGGAAAACCCATTTATACATAGTGGCCTTAACAATAGTGCTTCAGATTGAAGAATTACATGTCAGGAAACACTACCTTGTCAAGGAAAGATATGTGTATTTTTAGTCTGCATATGAAATTGGTCAAATGACTGGATTTAGCCTTGAGAAGCTAGGATTTTTGAGCCCAGATATTTTTTTGGCAATGAGACAAGGACATTTGAATCACCTGAGGCACTGTTGTCACATGAATCACAATCAGTCACATTAGTCACCTATGGCAATCACCTGAGTTAACAGTAAAGCACATGGCAAATACCAGGAAATTGATGGAACTTATACCTCCATAGTGAAAGCAAATAAAGGCTTCAGATTCCATCTGTTTCGAATTTTTTTGTTTGTAAAAATGAAAATGATCCTTTAATACTTAATGGTAGCTTTAATGTTCATTTTAACACCGAACTATTATTTACTGTGACTGTTTAGCAGATCTATTAATATCTGAACTTGTATTTGAATGTCTGTATTGCAAACATGGTTGGAAAGGTTGTATCTCAGTTTTGATATTTAAGTTCCATTTCAAAATAGAAATCAGGTTTTTGGTCTCTTCTACAGTGCTTCTTCAATACAGATGTTATTGCAAATGATGCCACTTCAGGCAGAATAGATACACTCAAACCGTAAGCTCACAATTGCCCATTGTAATCAAATTGGCTATTTTCCAAACAATTCACAGTTTCTCTCCCAATGTGACCTTTCAGAGCCCTGCACTCAGCAAAATAGGCGTATATTACCTTTCATGCACTGCTGTTCATTTTCAGTAGAAAGCCAGGATTATCGTTCAAATTCTGTTCAATTACACCCGAGCAACCTCATTGTTTTCAGGGGGAATGCACAAACAAGTCGGATCGGTTTTTGATACCCACACGTGCTTAGCATTGCACACAGCATGAAGACTGCACAACATGAATACACAGAAAGGGTTAAAAACACACTGTATAAAAAATGCATGGCAAACCGAATACCTACTAAAAGAATGGATGTTATTTCCCAGGTATTCCAGGTAGTCTCCTCTGACCTTGAGGATGATTTCCACAGGCCTTACTGGACATGTGTTGGGAAGGCAGGGAGAAATGGGTTTAAATACATGGATAAAAGAGAAAAAAAGAGATGTTCTTAAATTAAGAATCCTTTAACTTGAGAGAGCTCTTGGGCTCTGCACTTTCCCCTATCTTCTCCTGTAACAACATCACTGCTCTTTGAAATCCTGGAGTTTGTATAGAGTCTTTTAAAAAAATCCAAACAACGATAGATTGCCCAGCAGGAAATTATTTACATGAAAACTTCTGCCTAAGCATAATTTTTCTTGAGATGGCATCTACTTTGAAAATACAACACAATTTCATCTCAGATGTAAAAGTAACACCCTCCCCTCTCTTTTTTTTTTATTTTTTTGCTGACACCAAGAGATACAGAAGTTGCTGACGGTATGTGGTTGATAGCTGTATCAGTCAATCCTAAATAGTCTATAAATCTGTGTACAGTGAAGAATATCATTGATTTATGTAATTGGGAATTTTTAGCAATACGATTTTGTGCAATTATGTTTGTTTTTCTCCATCCAGAACCTGCTTCCCTCGCGAATCTGGCAACAGTCTGATTGTACAGAGCCACTGTTTATTCCGCTCTTGTACTTCCTTCGAGTATAAGTTATGATATATCAGCATTGTCTTTGAGGTTTGTGGAATCTGTGGATATGCAATACACTGAAGAGTGGGATGAAATGAAGTTGAAAGGACTCATGAATAAAATGTAAGTGGATGATACTTCAAACTAAAGCACAATACTGCATTGCTTAAATGGAGAGAAATTGCTCCTTTTGCTCAAGTAGGTGCAGCAGCAGTAACAATAAATTAGGATTATTGTGGCCTTTGGTCTCAGGCTCCGTTGTTATCAAAGAGTGGCACACAGCAGCTCCTGGAACGCTTTTCACATGACAAACTCAACTGAACTTGGTGAAGGAAATAAATATCCTGGTGCTTACAGTCTCACAGATGTGTGAGAGAAACTTCGTCAGCTTTGAGTGATCCCCAAGTAACCTGCAGCACCTACAAAAATAAATAACCGTTTCAATTCAAAATTTCTGACAGATGGAAAGCACTGTTCTGCTCCTAGGGTTGCCAATTTTCTCTCTTTTTCCAATGAGCCTGATTATTCGCACTCAGTATATAATCATATTGCATGAGTTAAACAGGTACCAAGGCTAGTGCTGTTTTGGAACATAGATCATCATTTTACTTACTCCCTTACATCATTTAACTCTGTTCTGGTGACCCTGGGACCTGGTAATACACACTGCAACCAATAACCATAACTCCATGATCCGTATAGCATACGTGAGGGATGGTGCCAAGTATATAATTTATTACTTTCTCTAGTGCTGTGTTATTATTATGTGACTGTTATAGCATTCATAGTTTGACAGATTCCTATTAGCCAGTCAGTCAGAGTATGTAGTGTATTATTTTACCAATACCTGATGCATATCAATAAAATAAGTGAACATTGCTCTAAAAGAACAGCTGAAATGACTTGGATGGCATAATGCCCCATCCTGAGTTCTGACCTGAAACATAAGATTTAACCTGAGTGATCTTTCATGAGGTTCAGAAAAGTCTGTGCAACTTTCTCCTCACCTTACCCTGAATCCTTAAAGGAAGTGTTAAAATAGTGCAAGAGGCTATTTTCTTTATATTTCTGTTCCAAAAGCAGAAGCAAAAATTACAGGAAATCTTGTACTGTGAGACAACCTGTTCTCAGAAGATTTCCAGCCCATTAACTCAAGAATCAGATTGTTTGGATTAGGTTTGCACAAACAGCCAGGCTTTTCAGGTGCTTATCCAAGAGGCATTGAACCAAATCCTTTGAGGTTTCCCCACTTACTTAATATATTATGCAAATATTGACTAAATGCGGAGACAAGAGCAAGAAGGGAAAAATCTTCTCCAGGACAAGCAGAGGTAGTTTTTACTGGACAAGTAAAACTGTCATGTCATGTGTTTCTGCTAGATGGACAAAAATTGCAAAAAGAAGGAAGACTGACAACGCTGAGGGACAGAGGGTGATCAAGGGGCTGGAGAGGGGCTGGAGCTAGGAAGAAGTGAGCTGCTGGAAAGGTAGGAAGAGAAAGAGCTGAGCATGGCTATAAAACCTTGTGACAAATTATGGGAAATAGAGATCTTGTTAAAGAAAATAATTTGCTCAGGATATGATGCTGGGAAAGAGGAACTGAGTAATACAATCTGTCTGCTGGCACGTGACTGGAGCTGACCTCACAGCTAATGACTCTAGTAGGAATCAGGGGTATCGAATGGCCTGTCCAGGAAAGCAATGCTGCCACTTCTCATCTGGAATTGAAACAGTTAAATCATTGTATGTCAGGTGGTGTTTCACGAAGATGTGATATAGGCTGCACAGGAACAACAGGTAGGTAGGCTAAGCCATAAAATGCATGTCAAGCTGTTGAGTAACTTCCTGTTCTGCGGTATACACGTTACTCCTCAGCTTTTGTAAAAAAGAGTAGATCAACCTATAATGCTCATTTTAGTATTGCCAAGTATTGTACTTTGAGTATGTGAAATGCATTTAAACAATGTCAATCAAAATATAAGGGAACTAGAGAAGAAAAATGTGATGATTCTCTCCTGTGTGAGGAATTTCCATTGCAACATACACTTTGACCATACTGTCAAATTAATTTTAATGAAGTTATCTCAAACATACTATTTGTTGTTATATAAACTCTTTCTTAATGCATTATAATTCTTTATTATTATAAACTCTTTCTTAATGCATTAATGCATTGTTTTTTGACAAGCAGATATGAAGTATAAATATTTAAGGTGAAACAACCTGATTATTTTAAGGCTATTAGTCCTGCTTCATCTAAAGTATGATTTGCAGTAACACAGAGAGGAGTTTTGTCAACGTGAGGTCGTCCTACTAACCCTCTTCCTGAGGAATGATATATAACAAAGCATTGGCACAACTGTATTTCCTAGTGATTGCAAGAATGACCAAGAAAACAAGGCATATAACTTCACATGGCCTCATGATATACTGCTAAGCAAAGATAGAAATATCAAGGGCTATAAAGAGGCTCTTTTTTAACTTGACTAAAGAAATTTTCTGCTGAGAGTTAAAGAGCTGATGGAAAGAGCATAGAGTTATTCATAAGTGCGCTAATGGGCCATGCAATAAGAAGTCGAAATGTTGCTTGTAATTCTAGTTAGCTGGCCTGACCTAAAGTGACCATAGTCAGCTTCTTTCCATCAAGTTTTAGACATTTACTGGGTAAGTATTTGGGACTTGCAGTCAACGTAGGATTACTTTATTGTCAGTGGAAAGAAACAGGCATTTCTGGGGAGTCTGAGGAGACTCTTGACCATTTTTACTTATATACTTTAGGACAAGAGGATAAGAGGATAAGATGATAAGATGATAAGATTTGTGCCTTTGTAGTTGTTTTTCTTGTCAATGACTATAAAGGAAGCAAGCAGTAATGGCTCAGCATAAGTGACTACACACATGATGCTTAATTGGAGGAATCCTCTCCTTCACTTCAGCTGTTAGTATTTTTAATACTCATTTTATCTTGCATCAGCTATAGCCTCACAAGGTATTTTGCGTGCGGCATTGAAATTTTCTAAATAAGCTTATAAGACACACTTTGCTTTCTCAGTGCATAATGAAAAGCATGGACAAATATTTCTCATCTTCCCTGAAGACAAAGAGGTCATTTTTTGATCAGCTTTGCCAAGCTGTGCTGACTGGCAGAAATTATGCAAGTTACCTTGTCTTCTTCCACAGAGTGTTTAAACATTTGTGTGAGAGGAATGAAAGTGAGATTTTCCTCTACATATCTCTCTTCCCACATCTTTGATACCAATTAAAATATTTTTATTGAGTAGTATATCACCAGTTTTGCATTTTAAAACTCCACCAGTTACACTGAGGTGAAAAGAGGTGTGGAAGATCATTGGCATGGCATCTTCAGTGAATCCTAGTGTGGACAGTCCTGGGTCTGGACTGGTGGAAACAGTCCTATTAGTGGCATAAGCAATACCACCCCAGAAAAGGTTGCTCTTCCTTTACTGTAGCCAGTGTAGCTCATGGACACTAATATCAGTCTTGTACACCAGCCTACACTTCAGTGTTGACTCAGTTTAGATATCTGACTAGAGTAATGCCTTTAACTTTTTCAGCTCTTTATCCTGAGCTTGCTAGTTCTAGATGTCTCTCCTTGAGCCACATCTCTATATGCAGCCTAAATATATTCTCCAGCTGTGAAGGTGAGCTAGATCACTTGCATGCATGTAGTGCTCTTGAATAAATACATGTGGTGTTTGAAAGTAGCAAGGTTTGCTATAGTGATGTGTTATTGATATTAAGCTAAGTGCATATCTTGGGAAGTACAAGCCCACAGCAGATAGGAAGGGATCTGCTGGGTCACTGAACACTGCCAAGTGGAATTTCAGAAAACCATGTTGTATAATACCCCCATTAGAGGAACAAGCTCCATCTTAAAGTTCACTGTCTCACTGGTTTTTGTGCTTTTCATGCAGCAAAAAGTACAGATGCTGCTAAACAGTCATGAGAAAGTGTAGATATTCAGTGAATTTCCCACTTCCAGCACATGATCCCTAATGCTGCTGTCAGCACTGCTGCGTGCTCAGCAGAGCACTTTGGCTCTGAGTTCTCTCTGGATGAAAGCACTTAAAATTAACCACCTTAAATCAAACACCCAACCTTGTCAGACAAGCATTAGGTCAGATATTCTCCCTCTTAGTGTTTCTTACTGACCAGTTTAAGCAGCTCACCATTCAGTGGTAAGCTTTTAGGTTATCAGTGGTAAGCTTTAGGTTAGAGATGCCCAAATTTGTTCACTGCCCAAATCTCCCCTGTATGGGCATGCTAATTTTGTACCACCAGGCTAGGTATCTCATGTGTACGTGCTGTAAGGCCTATTACAGATATCTAGAGTAAACACTCTGGGTATTTACCCTTTTCAGTTTAGTGCTCTTGACAAATGTTGTGGAAACCAAGCGTGAAGAAACTGAGTGTAGATTCTTCAGTCCTCAACATAAAGACTAAAGTTTCAGCCAAACCTGAACTAATTTACAGCAATAAGTTGATACTTAATTAGTTTTTCCTATTGCAAAACATATATCTTACAACTAAAAAGATATAGCTGGGAGTTTTCCAATACAATGCTTATCCTTATGGATATATATGCTCCTCAGAACTGAGAACTAAAAATTGTTGTTTTCTTCAAAATATTTTTTTTCCACAATACATTTTGCTTGTTGAGCAGTTCCACTCAAATTGAAAATTTGCAGTTGTTGAAGGAGCAAGCAATATTTATTCTGAATCAGTACAACAGACTTTCTCTCACTGGAAGAATTCAGGACCAAATGTTCTGTCCGTGATAGAACATTGAGTATGAATTCCAGGGCTGTGGCTCACATAACTTATTCTTTCTACCAACCAAAATGAAACATGTCAGTGTGGGAAGGATAAATGGCAATCTTTGGCTTTTATGCACTAGGATCTTATTATAGGAACAGAGATAATGAAACTAATGTATCCTGAGGCAGTGTTACTTAAAAGAATATCAGAACAGGAGAATGTGCATTGAATTTCATTTACTGTGATTTTTTTTTTCCCTGACATGTTCAAGGCTAAATTTCAACAAACAATAGTTAGCCTTAGAACTCAAGCTAACTTCAGGTAGGTGGCTACAGGGTAAGGTGACCTATCTGTGAAGCTTTTCTGTCAGGCAATGTATGTATATCCATGTGGTCCTTCTATCACTCATTATCCCTAAAATACACAAAGTAGAAGGTGGATTATGAGGACCTGAACCCCATGTAAGTTTTACACAAAACTTATATATCTGTTAAGCATATGTTATATGTTAAGAATATATCTGTTAAGAAATAGGGAACAGCTGATCTGAAAGCAAATAAGGACATCTCATGCACATTTGGAAGATGATCAGACATTACAATAAGCATGATACTCTTACAATTTTTTGAACTCTCTATATGGTTGGGTTTAGGTACATTTTAGGAGATGTCTGTCCTCTCCTGATAGACTAATACTTCTACAATGCCATTTAGGTTGCCTGCTTTCATTTTATGATTTTATGTATAAGTAATCTACACTTCAATATTTGAGTGAGTGTATCATATAAACCTTACTAGGTATGGGAAACCTCAGGTTTAGTAACTTTCTCAGAATCAGTAACATTCCTAGGGTCAAGGCAGGGGAAGAGCATTAACACACTTTTAAAAATATATTAACTTTTTTTTCCCACTTTCTGTCCTCCATTATTTTAATCTCTTTTACAATAGCTGTTCAGCATAACTTCTTCCTTATGCTTCAAATGCTATGCTGTCACTGGCAGTTATAAAGGAAAAAATAATATGAAAGGAAAATATCCATATGGGAAACCTTTCCTAGCAGGGTATGTTTTTATTTTGGAATCCAGAAAAGTAGCTCGAGACATTTAGAATCCGATCCATCTTGCTCTATGAAATCTTTGAAGGTTTTATGACTCTAAAAGCAAAAAAAGCCATGTAAAACTCCATGTATATTGTTCTATGTGATATTTGCTCTCTGTATTAATATTAAACTGGTACTCAGAAACGTCAGTGAGGACTGAGTTCTGTTATGTTGGGCACACTTCAAATGTATGATAAAAGATGATTCCTGTCTCCAGACCTTTTCACCTGGTTGATCTACTCGCACATTATAACACTTCTATTCCTGATCTGCAGCCTTGATCAAATCCCTTAGTCTTTTACCACTTAAAACATAAACAAAAAACAAACAAAATTACTCCCACACTTGAATGTGTAGTAAATCAATAGAGCCACTCACACGCAAAAGGTAAGTGTTCAGATATGAAACTGTAGGCCATACACACGGCATCCTCTTCTTGACGCATTTGTACCAATTGAAAAGCCTAGCAGTCCCCGTCGGATGAAGCTGATCCCCTCTCAATCACGCTCGTACTGTTTAATCTTCTGGTTGAGTTCCTTGGGTAAAAGCCCTGAACTCTACTATTTAAGCTGCCTTGTTTCTTTGGGCTGATTTAGATTTGGAAGGAAGCATAAAGTGATTTCAATTAGGAGATCTGACTGGTGGCACTGATGAAACTAGTTTGGGGTGGGGTAAAATGCAAAGCTTTGAGATGGGTCTAAGGGCACCTGGAGAAGGCCATGAACATACTGCCTTCAATCATCTATTTCTGGAGTTAGAGCTATGCACTTCACACAAAAAAATAAAAGAAGCTGGTTCTTGTCTCTAGATTGATACTTCTAAAATGTAGAGATATATAATTTAAATGCATTGAGTCTTCCAGATGAGGGGTCAACACCAGCCTACTGCAGTTATCTCTGTGTTGTTATTAAAAGTTATCTGAAGAGAGGAGGAGATTTGGGTAGAGATGAGGAGCAAATTAGTAGGTGTGAAAGGAATAGTTTGAAACTTAAGGGAGACATGCAAAAAGCATTTGATTTGAGTATCAAATGCTCAGCTAGATTGAGCAGCAGTGAAAATGACAGCTGTAAAAGAGAATCTTAAATTTGATGACAGAGGACAGAGGAAAGAGAGATTAAGAATGATTAGGAACTTGGATCCTGAGGGGAATATGAATATCACAATATGTATTTACAAAAATTCTTTTGTTAGGAAAGGCTTCTAAAAAATACACCTATCTAGAGGGTTGATAGCTACTTATACTCATGCCCATGTTTTTCAGTGTCTGACATGTAACCTGTTTTTCTTTGTGATGCATAGAAGACCTGACTTTGCAGCAGTTCAGCGTAGTTTGAATGAGTTCCCTGAGGACATAGGTTAAAAGTACAATACATACCTGTAGGCACCTCTCACCCTTCCCATGCACAGCAGATGTTTGTCTAGTTGCACTTATTTACTAATCTGAAATGTAAAGCGTCCAAAAAAAATTGGCCACCTCCACTTTAATATATTCTCTCAACCTTCCCTGGAGGACCATCCAAAAGAGACCCTGAACGTTTGTAATTTGACAAGGATTCAATAATTGGCAAGAAATAATGGCTTTGGGCACGTACATCTCTTTTCTCTCTCTCTCTCCCAAACATTGTGATCTTGTTTAGCTTTGTTCTGTTATGTCAACTTCTCTACTTACTAGGGTTCAACTGGTATCTTGTGATGGTGCTGCAGAAGGTATTCTGGTCACCTTGAACACTTTCCACTCTTTTCTCATGCTGATTGCTGTTTCCATGGAAGTCTGTGATCTGTTTTATTCAAAGTATAATTTGTAGAATGTTTGCTTAGAACAGAGGAAGGGAAAAATAAATTCTTCAAGGCAATGTGAAAGAAAATATACTCTAGATTTAAAAAAACAACAGCCTCTCTCTAAAGCTCAATCTCTTACTCTACTGAATCCCCAATTAATACTAGCTCTGTTTAGGACAGCAGTGTTCAATGACAACACAAAGGAAGACACGTCAGGTCACGAATGCAGAACATGAAATATCTCCACTCTTGTTAATTACGACCTAGTCTTGCTGAAAAACAGATGGAACTACTTTCGAAGCTTTGTGTGTGTGCCTGTGTATGTGTGCATATGTATGTCTGTCATACAAATGGCTAATTCAAATCAAACTTGGGATTCTAGTCAAGATAACAGCTTCACTGCCTGAACCAGCTTGTTTCTTCACTCTTATCATTAGCAAAAGGAAAGAAGACTGCAATCAAGTTTCATTCAAGTCTAAAACAAGAAGAATGAATCCTGTACTTACTGCCACTATGCCATATCTGCCTATATGACAAACATACGAAGAATCACATACTCTGGGCCCGATTCTGCTTGAATTTCACAGGTAACTATAACACAGGTAACTAGAGCTTGGGTAACGTAGCTAAAAGACAAAGCAGCCACTCCCCTTTCTCTTTCTCCTTGTTACAGATTTACAGGGTCAAACTTTGTTTATACATAATAGAGAAAGAGATCTAGCTGCTTATAGTGATATGCAGTGCTAGCTGCAGTGCGGTTACACTCCGGAAAATCCTACATCCTCCCCAGCTATAAGGTACAGCAGAAAGAACGGTGCTCCCTCCCCTAATTTCCTCCCTAACACTAGTCATCACTGAAAACATTTTAAATATTGCAGGAAAATAGGTCTAATTTAACACTAGCTCTTTCAGAAAGCCCTTCCTGCAGTTCACAGTTAGGAAGTGTCATGAATTCAGAGGGTAAAGTGGGGTGGAACATGTAAGAACAGAAGTAGGTGGCTCCAGACAGCAACATCAGTGTTGCTAATTGAGACACTTACAAAACAGTGTCATATGTGTCATTGCATTTGATTTACCCCTAGAAACACCTCGAGAAAAATCTAAAATGCTAATCTGCCTTTTTTCTTTTTTTTTTCCCCCATCTTGCAGCTATGTTGCAAGAGATCACCTCTCCTGTCCCTCAGAATGAATGTTGTTTAGAAGTATTTACAGACAAATACTGTCTTCCAGGACCGCTGACACTGGGACACAAGCAAAAATTAAACAAAGCAATCCCAAATGCAACAGAATGAGCAGTTAAAAGGCTGGAAGGCTGCACATCCTCTACCTTGCCCCAGATATGTGACACTCTAATAGCTTTCTTACTCTCTTTCTTCAACTAAGAGACTGGAAGACATATGTCACTTTTCCACCTTAAATGTGCATTTTCTAGTTTGTTTGGATTTATGTCATAACCTTAATGGGATTTAAATGGAATTTTTATACGTGAATAATATTCTGAATTAATGCAAGAACTTTAGGTTGCTGTGCTACCGACCTGATTTGCATAAAGGTTTTTAAATATGAAAGAAGAATAGCCAGGCTATTGTAAATGAAAAAAAAAAAGAAAAAAAAAGGCATAATGGTAAGAGGAGGTAACAACCCCTAAAAATGTTGGATTGCCAAAGGGTTAATTTTCCAGCACTTAGGTACTAGAGGTGCTAGAGAAAGCCTAGCCTGAAGTTGGTGCCAATCATGAATATTTAGTTATTGGAAGGTCAAGAGAAATTAATTGGTGCAGCGAGCAGACCGATGTCATAAGGTTTACACTTTACCACAAAGTATTTTCTATTCCAGTCTACTTTCTGTGATCTGTAAGTGCCTGTGTATCTTACAGGGCACTTACAAACACACACACACACACACACACACACACACACACACACACACCAGTAGGCAGATGAGTCTATTTCCTATAAATGTATGCTATATCACAAAATTGGTGAATATCTATAAATTATATAATGCCTTCCAAAATTAGTGTCTTTCACTGGAAAATATGCAATTATACAATTACAAATTATCTACATTTTACATACAATATATCATCCCTCTCCTCAAGGCATTTCCCAAGCATTGGTTTCCTTTACCATTATAAAATAATACTTGTCTTTCTTATTTATTTGCTTTTTGTGAAGGTGCATTGGGGGCCAAAGAGCTTAGGAGATTTGTCCTGACAAAAGAGTATTTTGCGGCAGAGCTAGGAATAGAACCGCAGCTCTTCTGACTCTCGGGCCTTTCTCTTAAACAAAACATTGTCCTTGCTGCTGTTCCAAGCCTTAATTGTGTGTGAGCAGCTTCGAGTTAGTGATGTTGGTGCAGCCAGTGAACTTTCCTGCTGGCATGCTTTTCATTCTTAGTGTGCCATTATTATTTTTAAATGAATTATGTATATAACACCCTTGGTGTACAGACTACTCTGTATGTGAATAATAAAACACCATCTCTGTTCTGAGAAGCTGACAGTCTAAGGGCTTGATCCAGTAAATGCTTATTCCTGGGTGATTTGCTTAGCCTACTGCCATAAGTAATCAGTTGATCTGGCCCCAAACTAATTAGATAACTTGACAAATAAGAACAATAGGACATGCTGGGTAATGAAAAAGAGAAGGCATGAGACACAACAGTACATAAAGCTTTCAGAAGAAAGAGGATAAACACAGGCTGGTTTGGATTTGATTCACTTCTAAGTGAATCTGTGTGGAAATTTCTTAAGTTCTTGGGCTATTGAGTTAAACTGTGCTGTTTGCAAGCAATTATTTCAGTGCCCAGGACAGGCTTGTGCTCAAGGGAAGGGACGGTGATGCTTTTAGAAACGTGCTAGCTCCCTGCCTGTAAGAAGCAGATCTGCAGCAACCAGGGTATGCAGGTGCTTCCTGTGAAAAGAGCTTGACCAGGGAATAGTCCTGTGTTGGAGCCAGTATTCAGTGCCAGAACACTGCCCAGTACTGGATGACAAGGATTCAAGTACTCAAGGATTTGAGCTATGACAATTTATGTGTTAGTATAAGTGAGTTTACAGAACTTTTTCTGACTTTAGGGCTAGCTAAGCTGCTTTTTGAACATGGTTAATTTGTGTTGGATGTTAATATTTTGTTGAGATTATAAGATACTGTGCATCATTGCTGTAGGTGATGCTCAGAGCTGTGGAGGCCCCTGATGACCCTGTTTGCACTGGAGTTTGCACTGCAGTAAGGTATCAGCAAAAAAACTCTATGAGTTCTGCCTGGAAGGTGACACAGGGCAGATTATCAGCAGAGTCGAGGCTATGAAGGGTGAAAGCATAGAAATACTGGTAACTAGCTTTGAAAATCCTTGACTGATGGACTTGGTAAGTTGCTGATTAGAGAGTCCCTTGAAGCAGCTTCATTGTCCCAGCTTCTGCTTACATTTTCCAGAGGATCTGGGCTAAGGGACTCCAGAAAAGAAAAGTCCACTCATAAGCATGGACAAAATGATCATCCAAAATGGTTACCTGGAGCTCTCATTTCACTAGCTGGTGCTGTTTGAAGTGTGAGAAAGGTCACAAGTTAGGTCAGGAATATGAGAATGGTGTTTATTCAACTGCTTACTTGGGATAAGGAAATTCCTTGCACAGGAAAAGGTTATATATATATCACTGCTTTGTCTCAAAAGGAAAATTTTTCTTAAATGCAAATATAGGTCAGTTCTGTTCTTAATCTAATGGGGAGTAAATGGGGAAACAAAATGAAGTGTGTAAAAATATGAGAGTGTTATGCAAAATGATTTTTTTACTATAAAAAAAAAATGACACAAAGCTAGTTTGTGCTGCTTTATTTTTTTCCTCTCATGCCTAGAACTTGCATGAAAGCATTTTCATGCGCTCTTATACTCAATGAAACTACAGCATCATACTACATATTTCTATTTCCTTTTCTTTCTTTTTTAATTTTTAAGGAAAAAAAATATATATATTTCAAAATCTGCAGGGATAAAAATTTAATTATGTCTTAGTTGCTTGCTGTGATTTTGAAATCAGTATTTTAGTCTGAATAAGCACTTGGTGGGTTATAACATGACGTGATGACTATTTCTATTTCTCATATTAAAATCTAGTTTTTGTGAAGTAATTGGCAATAATGGAGTTGACACTGGATTAACAGAGGTGACCTGAGTTGGTATCAAGAAGGTTTTTTTTTTTTTAAATAAATGAAAGAATGAAATGTAAAAAAGAATCATAGAGTGGAAGAAAATATACTTATGACTGTAAGGATTCATCCACTCATGTTTTGCATGCCAATAGAACTACAGATAAAGTTATTTGAATAAGCTAAAACCCACTAAGCATTTTTTTATCCAAGTGTAATTTTATGAACACAAGGATATCGGATTGTGTAGAATTATTCATTTCCATTAAAGGTACATCATACAGAAATAATTGTTTAAAAACAGTGTGTGTGAACAGATCAGTCTTCAGCGTGATACTCATCACTTTGTGATGATAATGACAGATGAAAGCCGAGATCAACACCAAGGCCAGAGACTTTTGAAGCACTGCAGACAGAAGGACAGCAAGCAGCCAGAGCGCTGAGGACTGACTGCAATATTGAGTAGGGGTGGTGGTTAGACAGATACTGTGGGGCCAGACACAGGTGATTTGGATGGAAATTGTCTTTCTGAGACAGGATGGAGATGGCTTTTTGGAGGGCAAGGGGTTGATGGAAGGGTCTGCCTCATCTGTAGGGCTATTCTAATTTCCTGGAGTATCGGGTGGTACAGGCATGGCCTGTTGGTTAGACTATATGTGTATATATTTTTGTCATAGCATATGTTTGTATTGTTCCCTGAGCTAGCCAAATACTGCAGAATGCCTCCACTTGCACTGACAATTAATTAACAGGTCTTTTTTTTGAGTGCAGATTTCACAATATATTTTTTAAAGGATGTATCTGGGCTTGTCAATAATCATTTACATAATCTCCCTTGCACATACTCTCCTCAGAAAGGCAAAATAGGAACAAGCATGTTCAGAATGATCCCTTTTCCCTGAAGGATGGTACTTCCATGTCAGGAGTCAGATCATTTCTATTCCTATGCCCCCTTTACCCCCTTTCAGAAATGGACAAAACTAGAAATGTTTTTCAAAAAGAGGCATAATTTCTGTGGTTGCAGAGTTTAAGAAATCCATAGAAGTTGTGTGAATCAGAAATCAGGACCACCATTACCCAGTTAGGGATGGAAATTATCTGTACCATGTACTGAAAATCTTGTTCCATTTCCAGGAAAAAAAAAAAAGAAAAAGAAAAATATATAAATATACAGGCTTCCCACATGCAAACATTTTCTTTGCCTCCAATTCTTGGTCAGAGTAATTGGCATTTGTGTTCATTTATATACGATCACTCAAACGGACTGAGAAATGCTGAAGATCAAAGTGACCTGAAGCTTTTAGAATTTACCTTTCCGCCGAGTAATACTGATATATGAAGAATCAATTGTGCTAACTGCTTTAGAGACACATATGTAATCACCACCACAAAGCATTTCCCTTTTGACAGATATTGAGTCTTTCTTGAAAAAACGGAGGGAGAAAACAGGAGAGGGAGCAAGATATTAACAATATAAAAAGCGTTTTATAGGAGAAGGGTTGTTTGCTCATCATGGTAAGTATGATAATACTTTTCTCAGATCTCTGTAACTCTTTTGTAATACAAACAAATTCTACTTCAAATCACTTTGCACATCTGCTAGATGGAAACCAGTTTGCTTGTAATGTCCTTCATGTATGATCTCCAGTCTCTTTATATAGAGAGATTTTTATCTTGCATCTTCTGTTTTGATCTTCAGGATTCACTGTCAAGCACTAAATGAATGTGTATGAGCAATGCAGCACATCATTCATGGCTGTTCTTGTAAGAGTAACAGTCAGAATGGTATGTCCATATCCATACTACCACCGTATGCAAAGTATTAGGTGATAATAGGAATATCCCAAATATTCTTTTACTCAGATATTTTATCAAGGTATTTTTATTAAGATGCATTTATTTACTAACGTTTTACATGAACACAGCTTTTTATGGATGAGTTTGGAGAAGAATGGTCATATGATAGCAATTAAAACAGTAGGAACAGAAGAGAGCTTTGTGGGGTTCCAGAATCACTTGACTGCTAGAGTAAAACTATAGAGTTGGCTCATCTACTGTGGCACAGTGACTTCAGTCAAGCAATGATGATCTGTATCAGCTGAGGATTTTTCACTTGTTCATAGCTTTTTATTTGGAGATTGTTCCTTTTTCATATTTGGCTTTAGTATATAAGCATGAGCTTAGGGAATTGTCTGTATAGGAGAGTATATAAACTTGGCAAATAAGAAGAGAAAATGCTTAATAATGGACACAGGAGAGAGACTCTCCGAGGCTACACAGCAGTTTTCAGCTTTCTCTGCTCCTTCTTCCAGTACCCTTTTTCAATGCTTAACTACTCTGCTGATTTCTTCAGTTGAGCTGGAGTTCTATCGTGTCTACTTTAGGGCTGACAAAGGGCTAACAATAGGACATTCCTTGTGCTTGTAGAGTCAGAATGAAGCTTGGCATTTGGTGCAGAATTATTATAACAATGATAAAGAAGAAATATCATGAATAATATATTTGGCACAGTTTGTGGGTCAGCCTAAAGAAATGCAGCTCTCCTTTCATGATTTGCTGCAGTTGCTCTTGGAAAGATCTTAATATGGAAAAAGAGAAAAAACAAACAAACAAAAAAAATCCCACCTTTCAGCTGGCCAGTGGCTTATGGACAGATTTCTTTCACATTTATTATGTCAGTGTCATACAAATGATAGAGTTATTGTCAACTCATTCACATTGACTCCTTCTACTTCATCTTCTCTGTATCTGAATTTCTGACATGCTATATGGTCTCCTTGTTAAACACTTTGGTCAAACTGTAGACTTGAGAATAATGGAGTTTTGAATAATTTTTAGGAGCTCACTGATTACATATGATCTTAAAAATGGATATATTGAGAATGTGGACTTCAAAATGGTTACATTGAGAATGTAAAGGCAAAGTTAAAAGGAAGAACGCAGGTATTTTGACTTCTGGAAATGGAAGAATATTATTTATAGAGTATATTTGATAGTTTGATTTGAGCATGGGTTGCCTCACCAGAGGATATTCCTACCTGATTACTCAAAACGCATGCTGAAATCAGTCAGAGACATTGTTTTCCCTTGAGTTAGTAAATATGGTGGTGATTAAAGAATAACTTTTAGTAAGGAATCAATTCAGGCCTGAATGGATGTTGGAAGTAAGAGTCTGCTATGATGAATGTTAATCCATTTAGTCCTTCCAATAAGGTCAGGTTAAGTAAAGTTTTGTTCCTCTCAAAGGAACCTGCTTTAAAATGGTGTGAAATGACATCTATCATTTTGGTATGGCTGTAGTTATAAATCAGATTGTTCATTGTGGCTTATAACCAGTTTTAATTCTGATATTTTCTTCTTTGATAAAAATGCAACTGGAGCGTTTGTGTAACCTCATGGATCAAAATTAGAAAAAAAAAGAGATAAACTCTATGAATTTGATACAGGTTATGTACAGCTTTAATCAGAACCCTTGTAGTACACAAAGTACTTTTTTTGTAAACATAACCAATAGGAGAATGACTTTTTTTTCTTTTTCAATCTGAAATAATAGTAAGATGGGTAATGAGAGATGTCATGTTTTATGTTTGTATTCTGGTAACATACTACCAAATGGAGAAGTCTTGTGTTGCTGATCAAAATTAAGCAAGGAATATATCACTTATTCAGATTCCTAGAGATCAATTATATGACTTCTCACAATCGTTTCAAGTAATGATGGTAATTATTGACACTTTGTAGGTAAAGGAATTCAAGAAATTAACATCAATATTTTTTCACAATTGTAAACTGGAAATGTGAATATGAGAAATACAGAAATCCTTGAGGAGTCTATTCCTGAACATATGAAGACTAGAGGATACTAAGACAGTTATCCTGAGGCAGACAAAATAACTCTAGTATGTGGATGCCTGGAATGAAAATCAGGCAAAGCTACGTAAAGAGAATAAATCTAGTGAGGAGGAGTGGGAGTGGGTGAGAAAACTTTTGTGATACATACAACATGTTATCTTTTAGGGTTATAGGTACACTATGAATCAAAACTTGAGTGGAAAGGGCCTGAGTAGTTCTACCAATGCAGAGTCAGCCCTGGGGTTGGGAAGGAGATGATGCCACACAATAAGGAGCTTGTAGTGGTCACTGTGCTCCTGAGACTTTTATACCACATCTGTTCATTGGTGATATTTTACCACTTAATCTTCTCTTTTTCTCACATGCTCAGAAGCCAAATTAATTTGTTTTTATAGGAGAGATTTTCAGAGTGAAGAAGGGATGTCTCATGCAGAAAGCAATTTGAAACTTGTCTGTGAAGGGGCCAAAGTTCTGAGTCATTCCAATCCCTTTCAATGTGAATTTTCGCACTAGGACTAGAGGTTATGCTGGGCTCCTCTCCTCGTGCATGTGTTCCCACAAAGAATGACAGCTTCACTAAGGAGCATGGAAGTTTGGAGATTGCTGTTAGACTTCATACTCAGACAGCCATGGGCTACAGTGATCATAATTTCTTTCCTGCTTTTCTATTGCTTCATATACTTGCACAGGGTTATCACATCCTTCTCCTTGCTTATTGCTTTGCTAAGCTCAATATGTTTAACATTTCTTAATCTTTTGTCATGTATCACAATGCAAGAAACTCTTTAAGGTTAGCAAGTAATTCTATAAAAAATAGAACTAGCAAAGCTTTAATTCCTACAGTTTTTTGTTTTATGTGTATATCTGCTGGTTTCTAGTAAAAATTGAACTCCTATTTCAGTATCTTTCTTGGTGGGACTTCAAGAAGACCTCTTGCTGCTTAACTGCCATGAATTTGATTTCTTTTGGGAATTTAATACAATTTTTAGATGTGTTCAAAGTTGTTTAATAAGCTTAAAAATTACTGACAATGGACAGCAGACTGACAAACAGAGAGAGGTCTGAAGAGAGACAATGAGTTGTATAAGTCTCCTTTCTTTATGAAACCCATTAAAGAGACACAGAGAAAAGCTTATGTGATAGGTGTTCCACAATTAGAGTTCCCTCCCTCTGTCTCTCTGTCTTTCTCTTTCTCCATACAATACAGCTCAAAATTTTGATATGGGTTCAATTTCACCACAATGCTAACAATGTTAGCCCCACTGAAATTACCCCTTTTCAAGACAGCGCAGCTCAAAGCTCTGACTGGGGAGTGGGAAAGGCTTAATTTAAATAATTTACAACTTCACATTTTAAGACAGATGCCTGCACATTGTGATGGGGAACATCGAATAGGGACAGTGACCCTGGCAGCTTTGCAGGTGAAACTGCCTCTGCACGTTATCCTGTGCCCGCCTGCAGCAGTGCCCCAGCAGCTCCAGTTGTGTGCTATCAGCAGGAGTGCTTGCATTAGCAGCACAGGGTAGCAGCATCTTTACTGCTTTATGAGCTGGAAGGTCAGCTACACTTGAGCTTCAATCTCCTATCCCCTGTCCTCCATTAAGTTAGCTGCCTGGAGCTTAAAGCACAGTTTAATCTGTGATAGAAACTTATGGGAGTCTGCCCAGGGGCAACACTCAAGCTATACCTCAAACTAATTCGACAATCCCCATGAGACAGCAGGATTTTCTTAAGGAAGATACCATATGCCAAGAATGTGTCTGTGTAGCCCAGAGTATCTCTTTCTGGTGCCATGGCAGTAGAATGAGAAATTCATAGGACTAGTCCTGACCCTGGGATGTTTGTGATGAAATGAAACTGGTTTACTGAAAAGGACCATGCACGTTGCTGTTTAAATTAAAAATTCAATTCAAATTCAGGCATACTTAATAAACTTAATAATAAAAGCAACTTAATAATATTTAATAACATAATAATAAAAGTATACGTAATAATAAAAAACAATTGTTTTACTATTACTTAAAAGCCTCACTTACTAATGCTGTGAAAGGTACAGTCTGTAGCCATGACAGAAGGAAAAACTCTAAGTAGAGAAGGTGCAAGGGAAAAGCAGTAAAGCTGTCACCGCAGAACGGACCACAGGGGCAGAAGGCTGTGTCTGTTGCGCATCTTTGGCCAAGACAGATCTTGGCCTGAGCCAAGATAGGTGGATAGACTACCCACTTGGCCAGTCTCTGGTCCAAGCTGAGGCTGTCACCTCCTCAGGGAGGAGGCAGTAAAGAATTGCTTCTCTAACCACCTCTGCTAATCACTGGTATCGCCCTTTCCTCTATAGTAAAAGTGACATTTAACCGACTGGTCTGTGTCCTCATCAGTGATTTAGCTAACCTCTTTGACTTTGCACCAGCATGAGGAGCTATTTGGGAAGGTGAAGTCTGATCTGCTCCCAGACTGACATGGGCCATACATGACAGTGAGGGGCACTCGGTGTCACCCTGCACTCCTGGGAGCTCCTGAGTAATTCAAGCACTTCTGGAGCTCCATCTCCCTGGAGAAGGACTGTTGGAGTGACTGACACTGAGTGAAGGCAGGAGATCAGATCAAGTCCCTACTCTAAGTTGAAGAAGAAATATGTGCTACAGCCAGGAGTGGAGCCACATCCCTCAGGTTTGGTGCAAGTGCCTTCCATGGGAAGGCCAATGTTGTTTTGCTCTCCAGCAAACCTCCCGCTCTGCCCTCCTTCAGGCTTTACTCCTCTTCAAAATGCTCTGCCTAGGTTCTCCACAGCCTGAGTAACAAACTATTTATGCTCCTAAGCCCTGTTTAGATTCTGACTTGGTGCCGAGTTCAATGGGAGGCCAGGAGACCAACAAAGAGGCAGAGCTCTTTCCTTAGATTGGGATTTTGGTGTTTGTGAGTTATCATGTCCAGTAAAATCTGTAATGTGGTTATTCACTCTACAGTACATTGCCATACTGTTCTCATTAATTAAAAGTGTTTGCACATTAATCAAGCAAACAACAAAAAAAAAGGTGCTAATCAGCTGTATTTCAAAAAAGTTGAAAGAAAAAATTATGCCGTCTAGATGGTTTGGATTTGTCAGACCTGTTCTATTATATGTCTGTAGCAGTAGGAGATAACAAAGGTAAAGATTTAAGGCAATTTTGACACCTTAAAGCAGAACTGTTAGCACTGCATAAACTTTCAAATCCAAAGAGGATTCAGCCTGCTCACTTACTGCCTTCCACATCTTCAAAGGGACTGTGACTCTTTTTAAATCTTTTTGCTTTGCTGTGAAGCCATAGGAAGTTATTGACTTTACAGGCAGTTTTAGTATACAATCAAGCAAAAAAAAAAAAATGCTGGTGTACTCCGAGGCTGTGAGTTCAAATTCTCATTTCTTTGTGTCACTCCCCTCCCTGTGCCAAGACAGATTTTAAAAATGTAGAAAGAAATGGTATAGCATTTTTTTTTTTGACCCTCTTATTGAGACAGAATTCTCTGAAGACTTTCAGAGAGGCTTCTGTTACCCCAAAGCTCTTCCAAATGCAGTTAGATTATGCTTTCCACAATAATGTTGCTTAATTATAATTAAACATACTTTAGATTCTGGATCTGTATGGAATGACTCACAGAAAGACATCAGGCTTCTTGGAATGGCTCTGTAATACGTGGAGACTGGCTGGTTTCCATGGATTGTATGTTTGCTTGCTGGTCAGTGTCTGGACCAAGCTCTGCCTGCTTTCCTTTCAAACTAGGTGTAAGAGCACTTACATCTCTCCTTGCTTAATGAGCAAATAAACTATTAGAACACTTAAATCACCAACCAACTTGGCAAAATTGGAGGAGTTGAGGCCATATGTTCACAAGGATTTTCCTGGAACTCTGAAAATGTGTACCTCAGCTCAGTTTCACTGGGCTTGAGAATACAAGCTTGTCTGGACACCAGGAAGAGCCAGAAGGCAAACATGAGCAGAAAACCAGGAAGCGCTGGGACTGTGGTCCCCAGGGAATGCTTCCTAACACCCAGGCACAGGCCTGGGATTGAGGCTCAAGAAGGTGTCTCCCATTATATGATCCCCAGAGAGGAGAGATATGAAGGACTTTGAGTCCATCCTTCATGCAAGGTATCACCAGTGTCCATTCCTTGGAGATACGAGCCAACAGGTTGGGTAAAAAGGTTCAATGTGAGCTAAATGTGATGAAGACACTAGAAAATCCTCAAACAGACTGTGTGGGAGTCAGGGACTCAGTTTTGCATGATGGTCCAAACTGACCATAACTCTGCAATCAGTTAGCCTGAGTGCAGATCCTAGGGTGGAACTGAACTAGTTTTGCTTCAAGAGCATGCATGGCCTTATTTTCTTTGATGGTATGAGATACCAGAAGGAACTCAGAGGACAGAACTCAATTAGACATGATTTATTGCTCTTATATTTTCCTTAGTCTTAGCTCCTGAATGGATCTCTGCAGTAAGCTTCTGAAAGCTCTGAATGCTATTCCTAAATGTTCAAGACTGATTTCTGAATTGGCAGAGGCTTTTGATGAAGTCTAGAAAACAAGGCATAAAGATTAACTTAACTAAATTGGAAGGCATAAGGTCCTAGAATATTGCAAGGATAACAAATAGTTTTGGATGCCCCATTTTGGGACTTCTAATTTGAAACATTTAGAAGAGGTTAAGAATTATTGGAAAAGAGCCTAAGAATGAAAAAAATTAAAAGCTCCTCATTTTTTTGAGGCGGAAAATATTCAACATTTTTAAACTATGTGCTGAATAGCAGAGAACCACTTGGTACTATGTTATCTAGGTCATATTAACCTCTGTATAGAGGTAAGGACCAACAACATTAATTACATTTTCAAATGTAATTAAGGAAGAACTGTAAACATGTTCAGCAGATAAAACTATCAGTACCTAACTGAGAAATGCATGAGATAGCATAGAAAAATCGTAATCATAATAAAAAATCATAATAAAAACATAGTAAAATCAAAACATATCTTTCTTTCAAATAGAAAGGAAGAGCTTGTAAAACACAGTTACTTGAAAATCTGCAGGTGATAGATAGGTCTATTTTTATGGCCTGAAATTATACTCTGCCCTCTATAAAAATGAAGAAAGCTCCTACTCTGTTAAAAGAAGACAGACTTTCTTTTCTACTATCTTGAGAAAAAAAAGAAAAAAGAACAATAAGCAATGAGAAGGAGAAGTTTTAAAGAGAAAGCTTCATTCACAGCTGACTTGGGCAAAAGAACTTGTTCTCCTCTCAAGAGCCTCTGCAATCTTATTTACCGGGATACCGTGACATGCCATGAGAGACTTAGAGCAAGGAGTTCATTTAGACCTTTTGATTTCTCCGCCTTGTAAATGTTCACCTGTTAAATGCATGAGCCTCATAGCAGTAAATTCATAAGAAGGATTTGAATGAGAACAGAATAGTGCCCTGGGTTACGTCTTTAAGGAGACTGCATTTATTAGAGCTGCAATTAGTTTGCCGTATGAGAAAGTAATCAAAAATACTGTGGATCCAGGATGGATGCAGTCTCAGTCTGAATAGAGCGGAGAGCTTTGCTATTGACACCATATCATGTGACACGGAGAAGATGTGTGAAGGTTGCTTAGCTCTACAAGCAGAGATGAGACTAGAGTATATTTTCCTTCACAGTAAATTCTTACTTGCTTATTGCAACATTGGTAGCTTTCTTATAGCCCAGGACAAGATTTTATCCAATATACTGAACCTCTGTATCTTGACTTGGCACATCTCAAATTTCTGGAATCTAGTTGTCCAAAAAATGGACAATTCCTCTCCCTTCATGAAAAAAAGGAGGAACTTGGAGTCTAATATGATATGCTCATGTTTGGATTTCTGATAGTTTAAATTGCAGGTCAACATTTCATGAGTCTTTCCTATCTATTAAGAAAGGACACCATGTGTGTGCTTCTGCCCTTGTTCTCTGTCAGCTTCATATATCATTCCTGGTGCTCTTCTGACCTGCAGCCATGTGGTCATCCCTCCACACTACCCATAGTCAAATTTGCATCTATTCATAGAAGTCCAATTCGTATCTTTAATTACTGAGAGAGGGACTTGGGGACAATCAATGTTCCTCAGTTAAGGCATTAGCAGTCTCATCTTGGACAGCCTTGGACTATCATGACACTTTCTATATGTCTAACACTGATCTGTTCATAGTTTTGATATCAGCATTCTGGGCAGGTTTTATGCTAAATCATCTTTCTTCATCGGTCCCTACTTATACTGCAGCAAATAAAAAGACTTATATTAGTGTAACAGGCAAATTGTTCTCTTTATGTCCTGCCTTCTCAATATAATTATCTGAGTGAATTAAATGGATGGACTAGTAAAGCTAGCCCTGAGACAGACACATGCTGTGGGGAAGCTATTGCACAGAGGGAGCTTTATTCTGCCAAATCAGTGTTTTGTGATATTGACTAAGTGAGGTCAATGAAATAACTTTCACCAGTGACTATAAGTAATGTTTGAACATAAGGCAACAGAGGTAAAAGATCAACTATGCCAGCAGAGAGCCTGACTGAAATCCTCGGTATAGCTGATTGATAGAAAGAACTTCAGTGAAGCACAGTCCTGGTTGCTGTGTACAATCTGGGGGAGTAAAGCACCTTTGGGCACTAGCCTTGGATGCTGGCCCTAGGTTACTAGCAGCTGCACAAAAAGGGAGCAGCAAGTCAGTCTTTCCTCTGAGCAGCTCACAAGGATAAGCAAAGAAACAACAGATGGAGATAGACAGATGGAGGAACACCAGGAAACACAGAAAATATTAGTCAGCATCATAGGC
Organism: Nothoprocta perdicaria; assembly: GCF_003342845.1. Lineage (NCBI taxonomy): Eukaryota > Metazoa > Chordata > Aves > Tinamiformes > Tinamidae > Nothoprocta > Nothoprocta perdicaria. The sequence goes on along the minus strand of NW_020455599.1, from coordinate 3,889,616 downwards.
AGTGACCTCAGCATACCAGAAGTCTAAATGTTGTCTTTTGTAGGCACTACAGAAAAAGAGGGCTTTAAGGAGCATTTCAAAGGAAGAAAATGAATTAATTTTGTAGATATTTACAGAGATATACTCCTGAGTGTCTGGGATAGCAGAGAGCAAAGCATGAGTGTGTCTGGAGGTTCAATTGTAGAACCATGCAGGCTGACTAGGAGCTCTTGTGGGTGTAAGTCTCTTAAGAGGTTTAAGTTCAGTGTAGAGTAAGAGATGGCAGAAGAAGGGGAGCTAGGTCATGATGCACCTTCCTCTAAAATGAAAGAGATCTTCAAAGCAGCAATGTGGATAGATATAGATGAAGAAAAGGCTATATTTTTGAGAACAAAGGAAAAGAAAAAATATTTTTTGAAATGCTGAAAGAAAATGAAAGRRARKRGARRAGAGGAGAGGAGAGGAGAGGAGAGGAGAGGAGAGGAGAGGAGAGGAGGCAATGTCATATGAACGGCTGATGAAATAGTCCCTTAGGCTGGAGCGAGATGGTTCCCCAGCAGATGGTTCAATGGTAAGGTTCAGCCCGTGGACATTTCTTCACAAGACATGGAGAACTGCTGTGTGGATGGACAGCAGGTGTCACCTGAATAGAATAGTGTTTCTTTTGGCACAACTGGTTCAGAGCTTGAAGTTGTTTTGTTATTTTAATGAGAAGGGAAAGGGGGGGAAGTGCATAGCCTTGTAACCATACGCAACATAGCCAGACTTAATGTTGTGTTAAAGTGCAAGAAAGAAAAAGTACTCACAGTCCACAATTTTCTTCAAAATAAGGCCTGACTACTGACCGACAAAGAATCATAAATCTTGGAAAGGGGGTGAAAGACCATTTCTGAGGGAGTGATGATAATAAACCCACTTGAACACAATCCTGTGTCACATGTTCTATGTGACCCTGCATGTGCAGGGGGAGTAGGACTAGATGATCTCTAAAGGTCTCTTCCAACCTCAATGATTCTATGATTCTATATGATTCTATGATATTGAAAGAGACTTAGAAATAATAGAAAGCAAGAGCAAAGAACGGTGAATTTTGGATGAAAAAGGTGAGTAGGCAAGAAATTCAGAGGATAGAAAGGTCACTGACTAGAAGCAGGTTAGTGGGGAAGGATGGAGGAGACTTACAGATGGGGGAGAGAGAAACAGGAGTCATAAACAGAAGGCAAAAGTGATAAAGATAAGGGAAACAGTGAGAGAGGAGGGAAAATGTCTCAGTGACTGTTCTGTTCAAAGCAGAAAGAATGGAAAAGGGGGAACAGTTGGAAAAGGAAGGAAGCTTCTCAGCTAGAATTAAAGGAGGAGATGCTTTTGGCAGAAGTAGTATTATACACAGAAACATCTCTCTCTGTGTGGGAGCCAGGATCTGGAGGGACTGAAATACAGAGAAGTGGAAGCTGAGGTAGAGATGTAATACAGAGACAGCAGTGGTTGGGAGTGTGAAGAGAGAAGGGCAAAGGATGTGAGGTAAGGAATGACAGAATGGCAAAAAAATGCAATAGAAATGGTACATGAGAGAGTGGGGAGTGAGGGTAGAAAAGAGCTGCAGATGTCTATGTGGGCAGGCAATTAAACCGACACATCTTTTGGTTCAGTTTCAGTTTAGATTCAGTGGCATTGGAAATCATTCTAGCTTGATACTCAGTTGAGCTCAATAACATTCCAAAATAGTTATGCAGGTTCAGTGCCTATTCAAGAAAAATGAAATATTCAAATAATTCTAGCTTTAGTTCAGTGCAGCTTCCTGGAGGCAAAATCTTGATGTATTGCTCAAAGAAGCTGGTGGGTGTTAGAGAAGGATAGTGATGATATGATTGGGGAAATGGAGGCAATAGAGGGAGAAGGGATAAAAAGAGAAATGAAAGGAGGAGGTGCCTAAAGTGACATCCAAATGTGGTTGTAAATAGATTGGGTTATAAAAAGGAAGAATATGAAAAAGCCTGAAAAAAAAGAGAAAAAAAAAGAAAAGAAAAAGAAAAAAATCAGGAATACCCAAGATGAACAATACTTGGAAAAAAAATCCCATTCACAAAGAGTGCAAGGGATGTATTTTCCTCTTATGCAGCCAAGTAAAATGCAAAACAATGGAACTGAAAATCAAGACTGAGGAAAAAGAAGCAACTCCTGAAAGTATTGTTAAAGAGAAGAGCACAAAAAAAGCAAATGTCATCACAGATAAAGTCACAAAGGTAAAAGTAGCAGAGCTGCTAGCTCAAGCAAATACAGGCTCTTATTTTTACATATTTTGTAATTTAATATAACCTAATGATGTCTCAAACTCAAAACAATTCAGGTAATTCAAAGCTAATCCTTTGAAGACTGCAGGAATACGGTACGTACATACATTCTCCCAAGCATTCATTTGGCAGGAAGCCTAGAAAACGCTGGTGTTCTGTGAATGCTCACATGTAGCAATGTGCTGCCAAAATTTCAACAAGATGGTCTGTCACAAATTTGCCATTGAATTGATGACACACCTAGTTGGCAGGCAAGACTGGAAAAGAGAATTTCTTTTCCACAGGGAAAGTTGAAAAATAGCCTAAAACTCCAAACTCAGCACCTTTTACTCAGGTTTTCTCAAAATGTAAGCAAGCAAACAAGCAAAATGTTCAACTAAGAACTGAAGTGTTTTGTCATGTAAAAAAAAATGATTATTGCTTATATTGCTTATATTTTAATAGCTTTTTATTATTACATATGCATGCAAATGGTATTCCCGCTCTTCTCCTGCAACATGTGATGAGGGAAAGTCAAAGGGCAAGACTAGATACCTACAATCTGGAAACCAGATGAGCTTCCTACTGTTGCAAGTTTTTGACTTATTATTATTCTTTTTGGATACTCTTATGATTTTTTTTTTTATTATTCAAGATTTTAGGTGTCCACCTGAATGATGTCCACTGACCAAGTTCTGTAAGTCCTGTGCTTTGAAGGCAGGGGAGGTGCATGGAAAAGTCAGTGGAGGATTTTATATGGTAAGAGAGAAGCCAGTTCTTAGAAGGTAGGAAGGAGAGCTTGTGGAGATTGTGGAGGAGTTATTGTAAATTATTCTCCATCTGAAATCTATAGGATTTGATCTTGGGAGATTTATTGAGTCAGTGGCTAAGTTTGGCATGTCAGAAATCTTCATTACACAAGGCAGAGATTTATGAGTTCTGTTGGATATTGACATATATTAGAAAAAAAAGGACTACATATGGTTGGTTTGACTGGGCTATCATAGTGGAATAAAAGATATTCTACTCATACTCTATTTAGAAACGTAAAAAAAATGTATAGTTTTATAACTCCCTCAGTTTGTTTGCCCCCTTAATTTGTAAAAGAAGTCACATGCTCAAGAGACACCTGCATGCCCCCGGCACAGGGCAGACACCTGTCAGGGGGTCTTTCTGAAGAAAAGAAAGAAGTCTCTAAAAAACACCCCAAAGGAAACTCCAGTTCCAGCACTGCTTTCAAGAACTCCAAAAGAAATGGCACAGAGCTAATAGACATCTCTCTTCAGGAAACCAGAGGTAGGGAAGTAATCAGCTAGGTGCTGCAGTTTCAAAATACTGATGAAAGAGTTGTATTCAGCCTCCAAACTGAAGAGTTAACACTTCTGAAGGGTAATGTAAATACTTTGAAGAGACTCCACAGAGCTTAGTGGAATCAAGAGTGAGAAGCTATTTCATACTATAAATAATGTAGATTATTTAACAACTTCTTAATATTGATGCTGGTGGCACTGGTACATAATACTTAGCAAGTCAACGAGAATAATGCCAGACTAAGAGGTAGAAATCTTCTATCACAGATATATAATAATATTTCACTATCAACACTGAGAGCTCTTACTAGCCTCTAGAAGGCATGTTATTTGATATGTTGATTTGCTCAGGATTATTGTCAAGTACTGTTATTGTCTTGTACCTCTACACATACTTCTGCAAGTAGATATGTTAATAAAATATTATGTTGTATTGTTTAAAAATGTATAGAGATACCATCTGGTCCAGCTGCTGTGAGGGCCAGTAAATGTTGTGTTGCTTTTTTTATCCCATTTTGGGACATGTTTGCCGTTTGAATTTGGGGCTAATTGTGTATTTGAGAATGGAAAGGTTTAAACTGTCTAGAAATTTTCTCTAAAATAGGAACTAGGTGATGATATTCTGTAAATGTTCACTTTCTATGTTGATCTTTGCATCCTAGGTGTTCTATATTTGTCTGTGATTTTGATACTTTCTACAATGTAGTTTGAAGCTAACTAAATTCTGCATTTTAAGATATTTGATTACACTGCCACATTCAACATGTTAATGTTAAGATGTTAAAATTCTTCTGTAGTCCAGGTAAATTTTTTAGGATTGTAACTTTACATTTTAGAAATGTAAGAGCATATACATTAACACATAACAGACATTAATGACTTAGTTCTGCACAGATGCATGTGGACTCATCCATCCTGGGAGTCTATCCCTTCTTAAAATGGAAAAACAATGAGGGTCAAAGAATGTCATCTGAAAGAGGAAACAAGGAACTGGATCCTATTTACTGCAGAGCTCCTGAGCAGGGTCAAGGCATTTGATCTGTTTCCTATCTTTTTTGTTGACACCTGGTTCAGTTAGACTGTAAATTGAAGCAACCTTCTCTTCTTATGTGTTTCTAAAAAGTATATCACAACAAGATTCCTATCTCAGTTATGGCCTCTAGGCACTATCATAGTATAGATAATTAAATATACCTCATGTTTTTAAATTGTTTCCAATCAATTTTTGTGTTGAAGAACTTTGTATTGAATTCAGACTGTGTGGGTTAATAATTACTTATAATTATACTTGGTATGATTCCTACAGAAGACAGAGGTTTATGTTGGTGTCACAGAACTCATTAAGTTGCTTTGTATTAACTTTTATGAGCATTTTAAAGAAATGGTGAACTGGAAAGTGAATAGGAATTCTCCATTTTAAGATAGGACTTTTTGATATTAGGTCTGCCCTGTTGCCAGGGCAATGTGTGGCAGTGTAATGTGAAATTCCAGTGGTACCTATTACAAATGAGCTAAGTCTGTCAACAAGTCACATTTTTATTAAAACCTTCTTTACCCCAAAGTAAAACTGAATTTGAACTTCAGAAAGGAAGGTAATGATTTCTCATGCTTCTCCACAAACATGGGCCATACCTAAAACAATAAAAAGAACTTCTATTAACAGATACAGGCACTACCTGTTCAACAATCAGCAGCCTGTGATTGCTTTTATAAGATAATAGTGATCAAATACTTTCACTAATATCAGTCACAATGGCAACCTGAGATAGGACAAATATGATGAGATCTAACCAGGATGCTTTTTTTGTTGTTGTTAGTTTCTCCTTAATCTAGCGCCAGCACCAAACCAAAGACCTTGCTAAACATGTCCATTCATTTCAAAATGTCATAGGAAGGGGAAAATCATATGAAAAATCAGGGCTAACTGCTACGAAGAGGGCTACAGTCCTACCCAGACAAACACAGGTGAGATGGTCTGTGCGGTAATAAAAAATTTTCTATCCATACGTTGTAGAAGGAAGCAATTTATGCTTCACAACGTAGTGAATTTGGAGCTGTCGCTCTAAATTGCAGTGCTGGTTTTATTTTTTTTTGTTTTTTTACTTCTCCTTTTAAATATAAATTGTAAATTGTTCCAACTGCAAAGTGACACCAGCTCTACCAGGTGCCTTTTTTGCTAAAGCTTGAATAATAGACCATCTCTGTTTGTAAAACAGAGTAACTTATCTAAGAGTACTCTGTAGGAGTACAAATGTGTTCTCCAGGCAGTGGAAGTACAAAGTCTCTATTAAGTAGAGCTGCAGAAGATCATTATGGGATGAGATTATATGGACTACACACACACAACAGGGGCAAATTGACTCCAAATTAAGGCTAATAGAATACTTTTCAAATCCACTGTCTTGAAGGGAATTAGTCAAACTTAAACAAGGAATTAGAAAGGAATTGAGATATTAACTATCCATTCTTCGTCTCCTGAAAACATGGGTAATGAAAGGCAGTGAATGTCACTACCAGATAAGGAGTGTTTGGTAAAAGTTCCTTCTCTGAGGATGTTTTACTGACATGAAACCAAGAACCAGGGACCTGTGTTTCCCTATAGTGTAAACTGGATTTTTGTGGGAAAGAAGGTGCCGTGCTCTGAAGTGCAAGGAACACGGACCCAGAATTAAACAGCATGCATCTCTGCTGTGTGTATCTATCTAATGCATGGTGTGTGAGGCACAAGAGGTCTAAATAGAGGAGTGAAGAAACATAAAAAGCCCAGCAAGCCAAATCTGGCCTTGGAAAAGAGTATGAAATTGAGAATCTGCTAAGAATTGAGGAATAGAAAAAATAAACTAATTTTAATTCAGCTGCAAATAATAACATCTATATCCTCAGGATGCAGCCCAGCTGGTGTTACAACCCTTATTCTAGTCTGTTTTGGATGTGCAGACAGGAAGAGAAAGAGGAATTAAAATCCCAGCTATCTAAAGCCTGTGGAAACTCTGAAAATGCATGAGCAGGTAAGCACATGGTCTGGAGATATTGCTAGGTGTGTAATTGCTAATGAAAACTTTGCTTCATGGATTTCTAAGAAACAGATTTCCAATCCAAATGTGTACACAAAAGGCTATACTCTGACTTGCAAAACTGCTAATGTCACACTCAATTGCTGGTGAGAAAGAGAAGTTCCTTATTTCAAGCTAAAGCCCTTGCTCCTTTTATCTCACTCCTCACTTTGAGTATTTTCCCTGGAAATGAAAGTGTCACTATCTGCATTTAAGAATTGCAGAAGAGCACTTTAGAAAGATTTACCCAAAGATACCGAAGATATCAAATTTACTCAAGATAACCAGAGAGTGCTGGCCCTTCTCTCCTCATCTTTAAGATTTTGGGCTAACTGGAATGTTTACATTCTCTAGCAATTTCTTTTCTTTTCTTTTTTTTTTTTTTTTTTTTCAGATGGAGAATGAAGGCATAGGTCTGACTGTTACTAAGCCTATGGCTTTCAGGAGCAGAAAGGTTTATTTTAATTTTTTAAGAAAAATTCAGTCTGTAAATTGCACAGAAATTGTCCACTGTTTTTACTGGAGACACTATCCTTACAGTTTTCTTTTTATTTATGCTTGAAGAATGTGCCCTTTAGTGCTATTAAGGAATAATTTGATTCATTTTGAATTGTGGTAAATGGCATGGCATTCTTTTCATGGAGTTTCTGGTTCTGCAATTACATTTCTGTAGCACTGACAGTCACGAAACATTATCCGTGTTTTCTTCTTCTGCCACGCAGTTCTTTAATGTGTCTGGAACACAAATAGATCAAGAAGCACAGCTTTGTAGATTGTATCAAATGCTCCTGTATGTTACCTTTTAATTTTTGGGTCATTCTTGGATACATAGGGTTGACATATATCTCTATAAGAATTATTTCCAGAAAATATGTACTCTGCACAGGCAGAGGGGTGTTCTCTTTCTTCCTTTTAAGTTCAAATTTCATAATTAGAACAAGATGAACAATAGCATCCTCTCACAGAAGAATAAAGATGTGCTCAACTCCCTTTCTACTGCCTTTGAAAGATGAATAAATGGGTATTTTCTGCAGCCTTGCTTAAGCTTCTGTTCCTCTTCACACCTTGCTCCGTTTTTGAGCATTTCAATAGGGACGCGTGAACTGCTTAGATAAGAGCCAACTCCAGAAAGAACTTCAAAAGAAAAAGATGGGGCCAGGCAGCCTGTAGAATTCCTTTAGAACACAAAATGCAGGTATATTTGGTACAACGTGCAGCAGCCTTTGTTTTGTTATAATTTCACTGTTCGTATGCATCCATCTTCCTGCTTTCCTGCTTTGCTTTTTCTCCTCCCACCTTTATTGCCCTTGCCTTCTTTCCCTTCCCTCCAGGAGAGCCTGTGATACAGTAAGGTGATCATGTGTCTGTGACAGTGAAGCTGTTTCTCTTCTATTTCACATCTATACATTTTCAGAGAAGTACAAACTCACATATTACTCACACTGTTGTTTCCATTCTTTGGCTTGGGGGATTTAGTTGAGTGACTCTCGTGGCTGTTAATGGGATTTGTTCAGCTAAAATCCTGTGCAAACCAAGTCTTTTCAAAAGGGAGAATTCCTTTAGAAGCACAGATAGACCTGGTTAAAGATTCTTTTGATGAGATATAAGGCAAGATCTTAGAGCATATCTAACAATTAAAGAACTTGAACAACTTTTTACAAGTTAAAAGTGTTAATCTCACTATTATAACCATATTTCCATTTGACTAACTACTTCCTGCTGTGTAAAATTCTTCCTACAGTTTCGCTTAAAGATTTTTTTATGCTTGTCTAGAATGACTGTGCAAGGTTATGGCGTGAGTTTTAAAGCTCAGCTCCACAATTATGAGAAAAATTATTTGTCAAGTAAACGTTTCATATAAAAATTGTCATTATCTGTCAAGTGATTTATTTCATGAGCAATATTTACAGAGCTATGCAATGGGTTGATTACTACAGAACCCCTCCCCCCCAATAAATTAGTTGAGAAAAAGGTAAAAATTAATTGAGATAATGTGTATGTTGCATAATATTTGTCCAGTTGTTGTTGAAGGCTATCACCTTCCATTTTGGTGGGCTTACATACTGGCAAAGCAATCCTTATATAAATATCTCTGAGTTTATCTTGTGACCTGCCATTCTGTGTTGAAAAATGCTGTATAAATGACCATTATTATTATTGTAAATCAAACCTTATTTTCATTAGGAGTAAAATACATAATGGCATATAATAGCTTAAATAAACAAGTCAGTGGGGCTGTAGATGAATTGAGTGTCATGTGGTTTGATGTGTGCTCTCTGAGATAAAACCTAGATTGCCTGGAGTCTAGGAATAAGTGTTTGTCCTGCTAGAGGCAATCATTTGCCTCATCTTTTTGTAAAGCACCTAAGTTACTCTAAGACTAGAGCTTATTAAGTAGAAGTTAGCAGGTTTGCTACAATGAACAATGTTTACAGCCATCCCATTGCTTGAAGACTTATTTTTTGAAACATTTATTGCCCAGAATGAAAAGCCTAAACTCTTTTTTTTTTTTTTTTTTTTTTTTTTTGTTCGCTCATTTGTTTGTTTAACAGATGAAAAGGAAAAAGGGAATCCAAACAAAGAGGAGGAACACCATGGGCCTCACTTTGCTTCTCACAGGGTGGCTTTCCAAGTTAGGTCTTAATAGCCATCTTTGACAAACAAGACACTCACATAGCACTCTCAGAATGGTTAGCTTAGAAATCCCACCTATTGGGATCCTTCTCATTCAATAGGTTATGAATCTACTAAATATGTGCAGGATCTTATGTACTTGTTTTTCGTGAAAGAAATTTATGTGACACATCCTTAGCCTTCATTTCTTATTGGCAAGGATTAGAAGTTTCATGTGGGCCAATGGATTTAAAATAAAAGAGACAGTTTGCCCAATGCACTTAAAAATACATGTTGGAGTAATGAGTTTTATGAAATATGACACCCGTTAGAGGCAGGTGAATTTTGGAAAACACTGTGTAATCTCTTCAGAGCTTATAACAGCTGTACTTCATTCTATTACATGTATTTACATTCCTCTTTGTCCCTTGTCTTTACAAACCCCTTTCCTATCCTAAAACCAAAAATAAGTTTTCCATGATTAGGAGAAAATCCATTAAATAATAATTCTGAGAACATCAGTCAATTTAGTGGTCTCTCACCTTAAAGATCTAGATTCACATAAAATCTCGACATATTCAATGGTCAAAAGTGAGCAGTGGTCAACATGAATTCTTGTTTAGATGGTCATAGGGATGTTTTGCTCATTTTTCATACAGATGATTGTTACGACTGTGTAAATGTCAATAGAATGTCACTATAAACAGGATATGCCACAGGTAACTGGAAAAAATCAGTATTTTGATGTCAACCTCTGTCTCAAAGTACTTAGATACATTTGCTTTGGGCTCTTCAGGTATCATTAGAGAAAATATCTGATTAATTCCAGCTCTCTATGAAGTCAGTTGCTTTATCTCTGTATGTGATTATTTCAACAAAATATATGATAATAAAGAGTTTATCACAGGAAACAAAAAGGAAATGTGTATCTTGGGTTTTAGCTGTCACTCACCATCTCTGAAGATGATTATGCTAGAGTTTTTTTTTTAAATTAGGCAAAAAAAAAAGCCCTACAATTTAACATATTGTAAACTTTTTATTATGGTTGGGGAATATATTAATCTTTATGCTAGTTCAGTAAATTGTCTACAGGTACAGAAATCAGGGCACAAATCAGGGCAAAAATCAGGGCACAAATCAGGACTGAAATTAAGCAACTATCTTCTGTTTTACTGGAAGTAGGGACAGATGGAAAATCATCTTGTAGAAATTGGATTCATTGGTACAGAAGGGTCTATGCAGAAGGTTTTTCAGCTCTGGAGAAGAATGATGACAGTCAGTGCAGGGCTACATTACAAAATATGAGGAGGAAGCCTATGATGTCAACATTGGCTTCTGTGAGACTGATTACTATCCTGGCCTAATGCCCCACTACTTTGTCAAACCCTGCAGCACAGCTAATATCTCATATCTCGGCCTTAATATCTGTTAGCATTTCCATACTTCTTAAGACTTCTTGTTTATATCAGGACATAAACTTTCCACAAATATTTGATGGATTTTTAGTTAAACTGAGATATATTTATGTTTATTCTCTATTTAAAAAACACAAAGGACTGTATAATAATACATAACTACAATGGCTCCAGAACAAGTGATTTTAAACTCTCAAATTTGAGTGATTATAGAAAATAAAATTCAGTATAAATTCTATGAGCCCTTCTCACAGAAAACTGATTACAAGACTTTTGTTCCTCCTGTTCCGAAACATAACATGTAACCTTTTATCACAATTAAATAACACAATTTTAAATCCAAACAGCATGAAAGATTTTGCTGAAGGACATCAACAGTTTTTCCAATTGTGAATGAGCAGGATATGAAATATAACATGATATTCTTTTATGTAAATTCAAGCCTGCACTTTAGTTTTTGATCAGATCCGAAGCGCTCTGCACCTTCAGAGTTCATGGTAGTAATGCCATATTGCATATGTGGAAGAGGTATAAGCTGAAAGGGAAAGCATTTTTAAACTGTTGAAAAAAAGAGTTGATTTTCTTTTGTACACATTGAATTAAAAATAAGCAAAACAAATTCATCTTTACGAACAGCTGAGTGACAAGTGTTCTTTCTTATCTATTCGGTGATCCGGAATACTTTCTGCTTTGGAACTCTTGAAAGAGAAGTAGGAAATATTTGGGAAAACTTTTTTTTTAAGCCTAAAATGGCAAAGGTGAAGGAAGCTAAGAGTAGAAGAAAAAAGGACGAAGGAGAAGAAGAATAAAAAAGAGTAACTGCACACAGAAATTTTCGATCTTTCTCATTTCTCAGAAAAAAAAAAATGACCTAAAATGATGACGAGGTGATGAAATGGCGAGATGCCACAGACATTAATGTCTTCCTAGAATGATCCAGGAATCTTACAAATATGCAGATAACCAGAAGAGAAATGGCTGAATGGCTGTGCAAGGTAGTGCACATTCAACAGCTTATAGATAATGCTGAACTCACCATCATCACTCAGGAAAAAGAGAAGGGAATCACTGTAGACAGCCCAATAAAACATCTGCTTAGTGTGAAGTGATAGCTGGAAATGCAGATAAAACATTAGAGTAATATAAAAAACGTAAAACCATTATACACATCAGTAGTATGCTCTCAGCTAGACTATTACATTCATTTCTCGACATCCCATTTGAGAAAGATAATAGAAGAAGCTTAGGGACCTGAAATGTAGCCAAAGCAAACTTTCAAAAATTAACCAATGAAAAGATAAAAATACAAAAACATTTTTAGAGGAATACTTGGCATTGAATCTACACCTTGCTGTGTTGCTTTTGGAATGAAATATGTGTTAAAAGCTAAACACCTAATCAGCCAAATGATGACTGTGGCAGTTGCAATACCTCAACATCTGAATGACAAAATGCTGTGTCAAGCGGGAGTGTGAGGACTGCTACCAGTCCACAGGTATGCATGAAGCCTATGTTTCTTCCTTTCAAAATGAAACTAAGGTAGCAGTGAGAGAATAGAGGACCTTGACTGCAACTATAATTCACCTGCTCTTCCCCACTGTGTTCCACGCTGTTTCACAGGAGACCAGCCTCTTCATGTGCTGTAACATTTAGCTTGTGGGAGGCTGGCACCACAACAGCAGCAAAACATAGTCTTTCCTCTTGAGGTTGACAAAATCTCCCACTATTTCTTGTCCATTAGGTGCAAGTATCTGGAAAACTAGGAATCAAAATACCTCGGTAGGATGATGAAGAATAGCAATTTTTTTTTTACCCACATTTTTGCCTGGATTTGAGCCCACTCCATCTGATTACAGCTATGTGTTTGCAGATGATTGAAATGGGAATAAATTCTGTTTGCTGGGGAAAGGTTTTCCATAAATGTGAAATTATCTAGTGATAGAACATCATAGAATTATGTGTGAGTTACATCAGCAGAAAATTTGACTCCAAATCTGTGAATTTATCAGCCTTTGTATCTTCTTCTCTTTGAAAGTCAAGTGCTAATATTTTTTTTGGTGCTATTTAGGCTTGCTTTTGGTAACGTGCTCTTTTTCTGCATGTAATTAACTGTAGTTTTTTGTATTTTTATTCCTCTACATAGTGTACATACAACCCATCTTACTATCCTTGTTCCAAGGGCTTGGTAGAACAGTGCAACTATGACTATTTTGATTTTTTTTGAATTTTTGAATTTTTTTGAATATTTTGAATTTTTTTGAAACTATGAAAGATGAAGTTTCTCTATTTGAAAGATTGTGATATCTCAGTGAAGTCTCCGAAGGATTAGACTCTGGTGATATGGAAGCTGATTGCCTAGAAGTTGGGCTATGTATTAAACAGCATCTCCTAAGCAGCCATTCAAAATTAATTAGAAATGATTGTTTAGAGAAAGAATGTTTTCCAAAGGATTGTGGAATAATTTCTTTCTCTCTCTCTCATAGACACACACAGACACACACACACATCACTTATCGTTAAAACATTCAAAAATGTCCCTGTGGGAGGGAATAAAATAAGATGGCTCAATTCAAACAGGAAAAGATTTGAAGATGGCAGGTAGCACTAGGTTGTAGGAGTTGGGGTTATTTTTGTTTTGTTTTTGTTTTGGACAAACATTTGGCAAGATAAACTCATATTATCAAAGATGAAAATAGAAGAATTGCTTGGACAATAGCCATTCTAATATTGCACAGCTCTCAATAATAGATCTCTGAAGGATTTCTCTTTTTATATAGCCTGATTTTCTATGGCACTGCCATAGTATCCTTGTGTCTCCAGGCTACCGCTTTGTCGCTAACACATTAATCCTACCAAATGTCTTTTCTGTATTGTGCCATGGAAACTCTGATCAGAGAAATATGCTGAGCACAACTTTTTACATCCTTTTTCCAAGCTCTTGACCCTGATAGCTTCTGAGCTATTCTGAAGAGATTGAAACATACAGGTAAAGGAAATCAAAATTCTGAGCACCTCTCAATGGCTGGCAGTGAGATATACAGCCTTCTACCTTCAGTTAAAGTCTAGCCTATTGCAGAAGTTTTCCTATAAACTACTGAATAAGCAGTGATACACGAAAGCTACCAAACAGGATTCAATCATGTAATTTTCTTTTAAACCACTGAAATAGCCTCTAGATGAGGAGAGAACCCTTTTGCCCCCTGTTCATAAGAGCTTGGCTTTGGCATTGTCAGATAGAGGATATCAGAGTAAAGAGGTAACAGGACACATCTCAGATGTCACCCTTTTTGTTTCAGCAGCCTTTCTCAGTAAGAAATGTGAAGGATGTCATTTCATCGCTTCCGTATTTCTTTTTCATTGCACTTCTCCCTGAATAAGCTGGATTCCCGATGGGCAGCACGCGTGCAGCTGTGTGCCACAGCGGGCTGGCCCTCGCACAGGCGTGAAGCTCCCCAGGGCAGAGTCACAGTTGCGTGAACATGCTACGAAGTTGTGAAGAAAGGGGCTGCACAGCACCCTGAAATTGAGCCCACTTTACGAAACACTATAGATGGTTAAAGGAAGCTGCTGCCACTTGTTTTTTTGTTTTTGTTTTTTTTTTTTTCAGTAATAAAAAGGCTAAATCATTTTACTCATCTCAAAGCCCTACACTTTCTTACAAATCTTAAAACACATAGACTGGAAGGATCAAGTGAGTGCACAGAGAAAACTGAAGGTTTGAAATCAAAAAAAAAAGAAGGCTCTTCAATAAAGAGGTGCAGGAGGAAACAGCCGTGGGGTTGTCAGGAGTCCTTTACAACCAAACTGCACTATGGCTGGGTGATTTCTCTGCCTGTAAGAGAGCTTGCTCTCCTTTTTGAATCCTGCTAAATCTTCTTGTCTTGTAGGGAATATTCTCCCTGTTGATCATAAAGACATTTAAGAAGAGAATCTTTTTTCCTTTTTTTTTCCTTTTTTATTTTTTCTTTTTTTTTCTAGATGTTTTGATTGCAGTAGATTTTACCAAGGTTGAAGAATTTTCTGAAGATCCTCTCTTTTTACAGTGAAATTGCACATTGGTTGAACTGTATGCTATGCAAGCAATATATACAGTGTATTTTGCTTTCAGACAGAAAGTGTAGCTTTCCAGCAGAACATTCTGTTTATTTGTCAAGAGGAATTACTCCTTCCTTGGGTTATGAGAAAACATTTATTTTTTTAAAATAGTTTCCATAGCCTTTAACTCACAGAATCCCAGTTTAAGGTTTATCACAAACTTATAGGGAAAGTGGTGTTTGTTGAGTGCCCCTTGTTAAAACATTGGCAGCACAGCACGATTTCAGAAAGATGCCAGATGTCTGGCTTGATGTAAAAACACAGTGATTCTAAGAACTGTGGATGATTTCCAGCATGAGCTGCTAGCTACTGAGAGATGATGATGATGATGATTATTTTGGATTTGGTCATGCTTTATTTTTTGCTAAACATACCTTTAAAAAATTAGAATGAAAAGTATGGAAGGAAGCCAGAAACTGAGGTTTTCTTTCCTTGCTGCTTATCTTTCCCTTTAAAAACAGCACACACTGACCCTTTAACAGCCTTTAATACTCTTTCCCCAGGGCACTGGGCATTAGCACAAGGATGAAGGAAGGATGGAGCCAGTTGCATTCTTGGTGCTTTTTTTATTCAGTTGTTGCCTATTGAGGCAGCTCTAACCAGTGCAAGCTGGACCAGTCCCAGGACTAACCAGTCTTTTGGAGATCAAGGAAATGCTATACTACCACCGAGTCTCTGATCAGGGTCTAATACTACTGAAGTTCAATTTGTCTCTAGGGGATATGTGAACATTTTGCTACTGAACTTCAGTGTGCATAGGAAACAGATCTTGCAAATTGTTTGATGTGTATATATATGACCATACATATATATATATATCTATACTTAGAATGTAGAAGAGTATAGGTAATGTAAAAGACAAATGCTATAAAATAGTGTATAAAACTGAGAAGCGTTTTGCAGTGGGCTGATAATAAATTACATACTGCTACAAATCTAGATGGACAATCCTGGTCCAAAAGGATTTTTCTCATATTTACAGAAGCCAGATATGAAGGAAAATTGTATGAAGATGTCCTGCAATGATATGTTGTAGATTTATTTTTCTTCTTCTTTTTAGTAGGTAGAGTCACTTTGGCTGCAAGTTAGGTAGCCGAGAGCTAATAGTCTGGATATTGCCTATTTAAGCAGTCTTGCTAGGGAATGTGCTTATTCTATTAATGTAGCTTCAGTGAACACAGAGCCAAACAGCTGCAGCTTTAAGAGACTTCATAGTTTTCCTTTGTAGAAGGGAAGGGGAGTCTGGTAATTGGATTAATATAATTTAAACTATTTTTTTCAATACTATTTTAAATGCTTTACACTGGCTTTCAGGAGACGTTATACATTGTACAGGAAGCATAAGAAAACTGCACAGAAAGTTATTTGACGTTATTGATTTTGATCTGTATGTTAAAAGATTGGCTTTTTTTTTTTTTTTTTTTAGCTCCAATGCTTCCAGATCTGTCTTTGGAAAAGTCTCAGATGCTTTTGTGTGGTGCAATGGTCACACCCAGTGGCCAGTTGGGTTAATCACATATGTGTATTCCCTATGGATATCTGAGGCAGATTGTTCCAGGAATTGCCTTTTATACACTGTGACAGCTTGGAATCTAGCTAGATAGCAGGAAAGCCACGAATGTCGAACTGCACCTTATATTTCACTCCCCATATTCCCTGATTGATCAAAAAGGAGGTCTGAATCATTAAAGAAATTAGTAGAAAAAAGGCGATGAAACCCCTGTGGAATCTGACTTACAATTAGGACCTTTGACTATAACGGGATTTTTTTTTAAAAGAAGCACTCAAGGACAGGCTGAAACAAAAAAAAACTGCTTAGCTGAAATTCAGCCTCTTTATAACTGTGGATAGCCTGAAACATTTGAACACATGCCTGCTTCTTCTTTTTTGGCATTATCAAGGTAATACAAAAAAAAAAAAGTTCTATAAAAGAAAAATGTACAGAAGCACATGGAATAAATCAAAGGAGTTGCATACACATAGCTCCCTCCCTGCTCTTTCCTCCCTGTCTAACTATAGCATCCTCTATTAGCATCACAATGACAC
Organism: Nothoprocta perdicaria; assembly: GCF_003342845.1. NCBI lineage: Eukaryota > Metazoa > Chordata > Aves > Tinamiformes > Tinamidae > Nothoprocta > Nothoprocta perdicaria. The sequence goes on along the minus strand of NW_020455599.1, from coordinate 3,872,835 downwards.
TAATGTTTTCTTTCTCTCGATTTAGACCATTTTGTCAAGGTCTCTGTTTTCAATTAGTGTCACTAAATGACGCATGGGTGGGAATATTGCAAGCATGTTCCAGTGGAGGTAGAATTGTGGACTCTCATTTTGGGGTGGAGGATGGGATAGATAAGGTTCAATAGAGAAAGGGATGGATGGCTCTGCATATAAAGCCTGCTTTAATATCCCCAAGGACACAGATGTTAGTTCCCTTCCCTACACCAAATGTGTAAAGTGGTCCCCTCTGTTCCCTCTAAAGCCCTGGAAGGAATGGTAGGGTGCATTTATAGAGAGTGCCAACCCACTTAACTATAAAATAGGAGCTAAATCTGTATTACCTAACTTCACCTTTCTTGCCCTAAATGTTTTAAAGCATTGCCTCAAAAGAACAGATGAGTAGGTTCTCTTTTTCTAACTTTTTTTTTTTTTTTTGCCAACTCCCTCAACCCCTTTGGAACTTACAATATATACACATTTCTCTTCTCTACCTATTTTTAACCAGTATCTGCTAGTCAGTTCTACTTGCATTTCTGCCCCCTCCCCTCCCACCCCGGGAGGTGGGGAATTTACTTCATTCTGATCTAAAAATCTCTGTTCCAACTTCATCACTATTGACTACGTGCTGGGTGCTGGCACCTTTGGGAGCTGAACTTTATTTTTCTGTTGAGAAGCTGCTATACATTTCCTAGTAATGACAAAGGCTTTGGGTACTGAAATCAAATGTGCTGCCAGTAGTCTTGCTTCGCTCAGTTATTTTTCAGAGAGCTTTTGCATGTAGCCCACAGCCTCCCAGAGCTCCACAGGCCTCATGTGAGACTAAGTAGAAAAGAGTCATTCAGCAAAGGATTTTTTTAAAGAACCTTGAATTCCTTTTGCTTGGTGAAGTTTTCTTTTGTGCTTAGTTCACTGAGAAAATATGAATATATGGCTGTGGAGCACACACAGCAGCTCCAGATATTCTTGTTTCAACCGAGACAGTCAATCTGGAGTCAACATATGATGAATTCTGGGCTCTCTACAATGATTTGGGAGGTCTTATATCAGGAATCTCCCCCAAAAGCCTGTGACTTAGGATTTCATAACTGTTTCTGTGCTGGTGTTTCTTGCACCCCACAGCCTGGAGGTATTCAGTGCATAAGTTCATGCTTAACTTGCTTTCTATTTTTGCTTTGCAGGTCACATTTAAATGGAAACTTCCACATTATATCAAACTTGACAAAAAAGAACAGTTATACCTTAAGAAAAAAAGTTGGCCTACTTTTTCTCTCAGTTCTCTTGTTGCTTTTTTGAAGATGTAGGTGATCTAAAGGGACTATGTCAGGTCATCTTTGCTCTCAAATTCAGATTATATTCAAGAGTAAACAACAGATTTAGGAAACCAACGGCCTAATTTAGGAAAAGGTTTTGTGATTTAATAAGAAAACAGAAGTGGAAATACTTCAGATGCTAATCCTTTCTTGTGCTGCACAGTGGTGCTAGTATATGAGAAACACAGTAGTACTGCGTATAAACAAAACGAAACCATCAATCCTACCTCACTGACTAAGCTGAAGGAAATTAAAAAAGTGTTCCTCTGTTTCTATGCTATTTATGTAGCACCATGTAAAACTCCAGTTGATATACAGAGTTAGGTAGTTATATGAAGTGTCAGCTATTTTATTTAATGATTAATAAGCAGTGGTGCAAAGTAAACTGATGTAGAAGTGATGACCTGATGTAGGAGTAAATGATAAAAAACAATAAATATAAAACATGCCTATGTGTGTTGCTGTGCTCTTTGTTCCCCGCACACATATGGTATAATGTTTTGAAGGTATTCTCACATATGCAAGAAGAAATTTAGTGGAGAAATGTCTGATTACCTAAGGCACCACACTTCCTAATGGAGGCAATACAAGGAGTCCATCAGAGCTGCACCAGTTTCACGTTCAACAAGGTCTAGCAGATAAAAAATGATGGACACCCAGCACTTCATCTGCTGTCAGAGGAACATGTGTGCTATATGTGCTATAAATCTGGGGCCAAGCCATGGAGCTCTACATGTCTCTACTTTTCATCTCCTTTCCCTGTGCATACCCTGAAATAAATCTTCCTTCTAGAGAAGAAACACTGGGCCATAAGCTAATAAAATTGGAGTCCTACAACAAACAGTATTTGTTTCTTGTTCCTTCAGGATTGACACAAGGAGTTCTTCACAAGTCTGTGAAGAGATCCTCCAGCACAGACTTTTTGCATGTGTAGTGACAGGATCGGTGCTGTTATGGTCTGTGAAGCTGAAGGTCCACCAATAATGAGAGTGTGCTACTTCTGCTGAGAGCAGAGCCATCATGATTGCAGGGGGATTAAAATCCTGTCAGGTCTGAATCTGAAATTATGTCTGTGGGAGATTTCTGAAGCCTGTCCTTCGATCCAGGCTTCAAGGTCTGTTGAGGGTTCGCTGAGGTGTGCCGAGGCTTGATACACTCTAGTGCCTCCTGAAGCAGCTATGCCATCACATAGGAAGAACCACTGCAGTGCCCTTAGATATCTCATCCTGCAACAGTACTGCCATACCATCTCTAGAATTATATAGAGTGCAAAGGATACAGCACAGAGGTTGTACTGGAGATAAGAGGACAAGAGCTTTATACAAACATGGAGTCCCTTAACTTAAATGCCACTAGAAAAGTCTAACAATTTACTTTATTCCTACCTGTAACTCAAACCAGGCTCATCATTTTTCATGCTATGAGCCTAATGGTGCAAAATGGGCATAGCAATGTCAAGTGCATCATAATGCATAAGCACAATTGTATAAAATCATAAAATGACAACTCCCTGAACTCCCTCAGCCTTTACCCCCTTCAAAACATTAATAAACAAACATTGCATTTATTGCATGCAGCATCTTCATCTGACGATCTGAATTAAATGAAACCAAAGAATCTCCCTCCCTGCAAATGGTAATTAAGACACATGGATGCTCCTTTGTTGTTTGTTACATAGCAGCTTCTCTTACTTGAATCAAGTTTGTTCCCATCACTTTGAAGGCAAAAAGTAGTTGATCATTTTATCCATGTGACTACAAGGGTGACTGTCACAGCTTGCAAAGCATATGGTGGTTCTTGCAATATCAATAATAATCCCTAAGTAATGCAACTTTCGGTTGTAGTCATCTTTTATTATCACTCCAGTCTTCCAGTAGGTTTTTCTTGTCTCTTTCTTTTAGAATTTTTGTCTTTCATTATTAAATGAAACTTTCTATACCCAGTGATTACATTATCAAGGATTACCTGCTGAAAGAGATCAAAACTGATCAAAATAAAAGCTGTGTTATTTTGAATAAATTTTACATAGCTTGAAGGGCTTGATCAAATTAATTAGAAGATGAAATTAAACAATAAGCAAGTAATGTCATAGGCATTTTGCGGATGGGGGCGCTGAAATTTAAAGACGATAAAGAGACTTGTCACAGGTCTTTAATAAGAACTGAAACAGAACTGGAAATTTCTCCTTAAACACTAAGTGAATCTTTCATAGGATCCAAGTGGAGTGAAGTTGATAAAGTGTTTATTTAAAATCTGTGGATGGGAATGAATAACTTTTTGGTTGTCATTTTAAAATCAAATTCTATTAAATAAGGAATAAAATCCACTGCAACTATAGCAGGTAATTTTTCTTTAGACATATGAAAATATTCAGTTCTCACATGCAAGTGAATTTAATATTCAGTGTATTCTGAGCATCACTTACAATTTCTGTAAGATCTATTTAAATAATTCTTTCTTCTAAATGAGATGCCTTGCACACTCTCTGGCTGTTATGGGATATTGATAACATCTGTTTACTAATCTGTGAGCAACATCCAGTGACTCCAGAGAATGTGACTGATTTGAATGGCTGTCATGTTAATCAGGTACCAGAGTGACTGACTGGTCAGCTAATGAAAATAATACAGGCTCAGAGGCAAAACGAAATGGGATGGCAGCAAATGTGGGGAACTGGTTGCTCATAATGCATGTTATTCAGAGAATGAAACAGTGAACCAGAAGGTAGGGAAAGGGTTGGAATATATTTGTGTTTTTGTCCAGTGACTCAGAAGCTGGGTGTCTGACTCTCTGAGTGATTTGCTTGAATTGGGTAAGGAGGGGGCAGAGCGCTTGAATTAGTGAAGCCCCTTTCACCTTTTTTCCTGGACAGGTGAATTTCATGCATACGTCGTACATATAGCCTATGTAGACCTTGAATTCTGCTGTCTCATCTGGGTTGTATTCAGAACGCTTTTGTCAGGAGAAAAGGAAGTTAAAATATTTACTATTACTATCAACTATGGTGGCAACAAGAGATCTGAAGTACAACCAGCTGACATACAGCCTTTCCCCCAGCACCTGCAAATAAGCATGTGGTCTGTGACATCCCTGGGTGCAGCCTGTGTTGAGAAAGTAAAGTGTCAGACTTTTGCCAGCTATCCAAGGTACCCTGGTCCCTTCGCTGGTCCCCTGCTAGGATGCTGCAGCCATAGTTCTCCCATTAGGGGTTAAAGGGCAGCTTTATGCCCAGGTAAAAACCCCCAGCTGTCTGAGAAGCCCAGTTAACTTGATGGATAGAGGTAAGCAACCTGGGAAAGGACAAGGAAGTCAGAGGGAGCATGTAAGCAGGAGTATTTAGCTGGCTGGAGACATGGACTATTTCTCCCTGAAAAAAAAATAAAGGAAGAACTTTCTGTATTGTGGAGCTATGCTTTAGCTGTGCAGCTTTTATGGCAAAATGGTCCTACTTCTCAAAAAAAGGAATGAGGAATGACTGCTAAGAGAAAAAAGACTCAGAGGTATTATCAAAATATCACTCATCTCACAAGAGCAAAGGACAGACAAGACCAAAGGACAGACAAGACCCCCCCATCGGTGGGTTGCATCTGTGATGGCTCAGGAAGATACTCTGCAGGACTGGGAAGCGAGCAGCTTCCAGCATGGTGGTATCAGTCCATTAAAAAAAGATCTTTCACAAGGGTGGCCCTGTTGAGGCAGAAGAGTGGTAAAAAGATATGTGGTGAGTAGAATATTTGAGTACAAACTACAGATATTCTGATATTCTGATATTCTGATATTCTGCTTCCCTCATAGCACTTCATACATTAATCACTGTTTGTTCAGCTTTTCCCATATCTCTGGATAATGTCCTTGATGATTCCCCACTGTTTGGAGCTCCAGCCTAGAGTGGAGTGGCCCATGTACCTTGGTGAGAGTGATAGGAGCATCAGCCGATCTGTGGCTGACCAAGGTCTGTGACTGATTCAGTTAGAGTTTTCCCAAGGAAATTTGGTGTTCTGGTCTTTCAAACACGTCTAGTGTAGAGACTCATTGTCAGCTTTCTAAGGCATTTCTAGCACAATATGATGGCACGGTAGATATTTTGGAAAGGAAATTACACATACTTCTTAGGGATGATGAGAATAAATCTTTGTCTAATTGCACCGCCAATCCTGGAGGGAGTCCACACTGTCCTCTGCAGAGGATGGACATTGAACTTTTATCTAAGAATGATCTTCTAGGCTACTGGGAGAGTAAAACTGCATTTCTGGCCAAAATAATTTTTAAAGAAGCTGTCTGATTGTGCCTGGATTTTGTGTGGGTACAAAAGGAAGAGGGAACACATAATGTGCTCCATCTGTGCTCTTCCCACAGAATCAGACTTACCTCACTTACTTAGGTAAAAAGTGAAGCTTGCTCAGATCTGGAAAAAAAGTAACCTTCAGCTCCCTTCATAATCAACAGAGAGAAATTAGACATTGTTTTTTCTCCTACAGATGAGGCATTTCATCTCATTTGTAGGAATAAAATATAGGCAAAAAAAGGATAGGTGAAAAAATCAAAAGTGAGGTTGCTTCCTTCTTGCCCATTTCTATAAAGACTGGAGTGGCTCAGATTTAAATAACTAATTTTTAAGCACAGTAAGTAGATGAATGGATGTGCTTTAAAAAGCACATAAGGACCAGTGCCACTTTTGCCCAGATGCATTATTCTGGGAGGCGCAACAGAAGGCCCCATTCTGGGAGAAAAATTTTTCCTGACCTGTATTGTGTTTTTGCTGATGAGGGCTTGGTCCACAGTCCAAGGGATATATCTTCATTGTTGGTAGGTGAACTGGGACATAGATCAATAAAGTAAAGTGTGTAGGCTTGTAAATGCTGGTTGGGTTCAATGGAAAATAAGTTCTGTGAGTCTGAGCCCAACTGTCATGTTGTCATGAATCCAGCTCTTGGTCATTTCAATTTTTCTTCAGCAATATCAGAGCAATTTTTAAAGCTGAATTGAATCAGAAAAGCTTCCTCATGTAGCTGAGGAAAATAAAATAAAGAATTCACAGAGCTCCATAATATTTGCCTATCTAGAAAAGACACATTTCTTCATCCAACTTTTCAAATAAGTGCTAAGAAAAGATACTCATCTCTTCTTTTTCTCCCCCCTGCTATTGTTCACTCGTGAATATGTAACACAGCATAACATTCTCAAACTATAATCTGCTCAACATTATCTAATTGCATCTGTCATTTTAGTCTGCAATAAAATACTTCTGGGGAAAAAGAAATATGGAACTTAGCACTTGAACTACTTTTAAAAAAATGCTTCTGATTTTAAACATGTAGCAATGACATTTACCTGCTCAATTTTAAAAAGTAAAAACAATCTGCATGTTATCAAGGCTCATATGCTACAGTATACTTATGCCTTGCTCAAGAGATTCTTAGGGCAGACATACTCTCACATGAAAACTAAGCTCGGGTCTATATCTCTCTGATTTTGACATATGCTTTAACCAGTCTACGGACTGCCTGTTTTGCATTGTTTAATTATTGTTCCACTGAATGTGCTAATTGCACTTTGGCTGTATAACTTGCAGATGGGAGAAATGCCAGCATATTCACTAAGTAACATCTTTGTGCTGCCCATGCCAGATTCCCAGAAAATACATCCAAGATGGTTATTGATCCTTTTTTTCTTGTGCTTTTACAGCTTAATCCCCCTCTTCATTCTTTCTCCTTCTTCCTGAATCTCAAGTTGATACCCAGTGAAAGAGATTTCCTCGCAGATCCTGCGCCAGGAGGGTGTCAGCTTCTTGCAGCTTTCTGTGTTACCTGCAGTCTCTACTTGCACCTGCCCCAGCTCTGTCCTTTTCCTTTTGGGCGTCTTCTTACTACTGTAATTGAATAAGGACTGGAAAAGTCTCATATTGCTCAATGGTTCACATTTTCAAGCTGTGCAGAACATGAATTAGACATGAATTCATCATTCCTTCAGAAACCATGGGGGCCTCTACACAGACTTGTCTCCTAAAATTCAAGTAGATAGGCAGTCTTACCCAGTTATATGCTTACATATAAAGCAAACAGTGGAGATTAATTACTTTAGACAGCTAAATAAATATTTATTTCCCCATCGTAGTCTTCAAAACTGTCAGTGTTCCACTACCTAACAATGGCTGGTAGTGACAAGTCAGGTCTTTTCAATAAAGCTGTTTTTTAATGAGTGTTTTCTAGTAGGAGATTTAATCTAATGCTGCTTTTGGAGAAAGGCCTGGCCTGGGCCACTACAAACTCTGCCTGATTAACAAAAGGCCTCATTTTAAAACTGACCTGGCTTAATTTATGCTGTTTGCTTCTTTTAGTTTAACTTAGGTATGTTTCTAAGTCAGTGAGTATTCCAGATTAGATTCCAGCCCTATCTCCGTCTCCCTCCAGTATTTATCTCATTTGTTCTCCTGCCACAGTAAGCAATTTTGACTTAGCATTTCTACAGAAAATCTACTATTAAATAAAAGAAAAAGACAAATTCTCCCTTCTGGTGTTAACTAGCAGGAGAAGTGTATGGGGGTAGTCTTTTTATATGCTGGAAGTGTCCAGTAAGTGCTGTCAGGTCTTGCCACGTAGGTGTTGAAAATAAAACTAACTATAGAAAATGAATCACAAAGAGTCCTAGAGAGTTAGGCTTTACCATACATATGCATGAGTGACATTACAGGTGTGTTTCTGTTTCTGGTCTCCTGAATGCAACAGCCTAGTAAGTAAAGATGCCTTACAGGACTTTGAAGTTTTGTGTGAGGAGAAAGAAATAGATGAAATGACTGACTCCTAAACACTATACCTCTGAAACAGTGCTATATATCTATTTTATTCAGATGAATCCACCCCTGAAGACTTGAAAGATGTGTGAGACTTATAAAATTGTGGTAAGAAAATTTTTGATTTGGTGTGTGGTTAATTAAACAGCAGCTGGTACTCTTTGCAGTTTTAGAGGATTAATAAAAATGAAGTTTGACTTCTAAATGTTGAGCTGCAATAAAATTGTTTAAGATAATTTATGTGAACAAAACATGAATTTCTGTCTTTGCTATGAGACCATCTAAAGTATGAACAGTGGCTACAAACCATGAAGGACACAGAACACAAACTATATTTCAATAGATAATATGCCACTCTTGTCACTTGTGTGCATCCTTCAGAGTATTTTCCAGTATCTTCAGATTCACAGTAGGGATCAGATCTAGTGCTGGCAATAGTCTTGCTTGAAGGGATTCAACTTGATGACCTTCAGAAATGCCTTCATGCCAACATCTCTATAAACTCTGTAAACTATATAAAATACTCCATATTTAATGATCTGGGTTCTAGGTCACTGCAAGTATTGAAAGACTAGCCTATACTTGTCAATGAAACAAAGATTTTTGTTGGCCATGGAAAAAACTAAGCTGCTGAACCTTTTTCAAAGCTTATTTTGTAAAAATTTCCTCATATACATCAGTAGGAGAAGGAGGTGCTGACCCTTTGAAAGCTCCTTAAGAGTGGATTGAAGAAAAGCACTAGAGCTCTTGTTGCCAGAAACTGCAGCCATTTATGCAGTAGTGCCCAGACACCTCCTGCTTCTGACAGACGGACTAGCTCATAAAGGGAGAGAGGGAAATTTTGTCTTTCTCTGCTCTCTCACAGTAACCCTTGCCTTCCTAGAGACAGGTCTCGGTCATGTCATCTAGGGACAGAGATGGAACATGGAGTCAGAGTGCATGAGGAACACATAGACCTGTTAGGGAAGGTAGGAGGCTGGCACAGGAAAATGAGGGAAAGAAGGTCTTAGAGAAACAGTGTTTTGGGGGCTAGTGGAAAGGGTAAATAAAGAGAATCAGAGAGGATGATGCCACACTCTTCTCCTCCCTCAGCAAAGAGGGAGAGGGTTTGTTATGGGTTTAAGGTATGCATGTGCTGATGGGACGAAGAACTATGCAGAGCCATGGGGCCAAGAGAGGAGGTGGGAGGATGTGTGGAGAAGTAGAGAGAGATGGAAGAGGAACAAGCAGAGTGCTTGTTGCATTTTTTATAGTGAACACCATCTTTTCCACTGAAAACTCTAGAAGGAGCCAGGATGACTCATGGGAAGCAGGATGAGAGTGTGTTGTAGTGCCAGCTTCCCTGGCTTTAGAGAAGGGGAAGAACCAGGTGAGACATTCAGGAGAAAGGGCAAAATTTCAGCATCTTGCCTCTTCAACCTCTTTCCTCATTCTTAACATTTGGTTTTGTCTTCAGATACTTGATGGGGAAATTAATATATTCACTTTACCTATGTCAAAGTAACCTCACCCCTGATTGAACTCTACCATATTTAGATCATTATTAGAAAATTGCTTTATAAATAATCTTGGAAAGATATTCACTTTCCATGTTAAGTACAAAGCATCCTGCTTCTATGCCGCTGTATGTTTTCTTGAAATGCAAACACAGGCAGCAAGCGCATTATTGTTAAACTAATTAAAGTTTAAAGAGAGACCTTTATACATATAGTCTAGCTAATTTGTTGTCACAGAATCATAATTCATTAAATATATTTTCTATTGTTAGTTAAATTAATAATAAGCAAAACAGAGCATATGGAATGTGTCAGCTGATGAGTCAAGATGGAAGGAAACATCTTCGCTGAGTCTTTAAGTGGTGCCTTCTACTGAGAGTTTTATTCTTGGAAGGTTGCAGTCTAAATAAATATGATGGTTTCTGCATGCAGAGAGATGCTCCTGGGCTGCAGTGCAGTACTTCTATTTTATAAAACCACCAAAAAAACAATGTTAAATCAACTGCTGCCTAATGGAAATTCGGACCTCTATGCAGGTGACCAAACTCAGAGATGATGTAAACAGATGAGAAGTAGGCCAGATATTTGGGGAAAGAGTAATGTAACTTGTACCAAGTTTATTTAAAATAAATATGTGTAATGATTCAGCTGAACACCTGTACATTACAGTGTAGTAATTAGGGGGAAACCCAAACTGTTGATTAGAGCTATGCTGCTCCAGTTCTGCTACTGCTTCATGCTACCTGTGCATTGGGAGCAGCAATGAAGAAGGAGCAGGGCAGGTAGCTGAAGGAGGAAACTTTGTTGCAGTAATAGGATAAAATGTCCTCACATGTGAGTCAGAGTTTTCAGGTCAGTGTGGTATAACTGAACACTAAATTCAGTTCTGCGGGACTTGGAGTTGTTGGTTATGTCAGCCTGCAACACAGTGGGAAATGCTGGCTGGTGCACCTGCTACTTCTGTGGGATGCTAGTGGGGACCTCTGCCTGGAAAATGATTATCCTGTGAGTACAGATTTTTGAATTTGGCTTATATTCCTACACAGTCAAGCCATCAATGAAAAAAAACAAACAAAAACAAACAAGCAAACAAACAAACAAACAAACAAACAAAAAAACCCCACTCTCTCTTGTGTGCTGTGTAGTAGTACTTCTGAGAGTCCTAGAGTGGCGTGGGTTTGGACTCAGCTAGCAGCTTAAAACTTTCTTGTATTTGTTGCACCTCTGGCCAGCATATTGCCATCTTCTTGGCATGAACTTTATCTGGATTCCTTCACAGATTCATGTTCCTGAATTTGAACTTCTGCCTGTAGCCAAGAGGGGTGTTTTCTGTATTCAAATGCTCCTTGTTGTAGCTGGGAGAGGCTTACGACTTCCCTGTAACTCAGGCTGCATGAATCTAATTACACACTTCTGGGTATTTGCCTGATAAGGAAAGTCTCCCTGAGTCATCATTTCAGCACATGTAGCTGTCTATCTCACATCCTTTCCTTATCACAGTAAAACAAGTGGTTCCATGATTGTGGAGCTAATCCAGACTAAGGTCCTTGTGGGGTTTCTGTTCAACACCTTGTACTCAGTCTTTGCAACAGCCCTAGCTTTATTTCCCAGTGTGCGTTCTGCCACTGGTATGGTAATCAGTGTTGCAGGTCCTCCCAGCATCTCCTGAACACCCTTCGCCTTCTTTCCTCCCTCCCATGTCCTTGAACAATCTTGCCCTTGTAGTCGTTGCATTGCTTCCTTTTCTGTCTCATGCCCATCAGCTACTTTTGGGACATGCAGGATTGAACAGCTCCTGTGGCTGGACTATATCAGAGGGAATTCCCAGTCCCTGGAGATTGCAGCCAGACTGCTGAACAGTAGAAATAGCAGCCAACCTCTGCCTGCTTTTCCACCAGCAGGAACACTGATAGGACAGGCTTTATTTACCCAACTTCTGAATTTCCCCAAAGTTGTATGAATTTAATATACCTATGTTGCAGTCCTATAGTCAAATTTGGCTGAAATCGGTTACTTGCTTTTATATTGCTTAGGGAAAAATGGACAGATAGACAGCATGGTAGTTTAACCCTAGACTGTCTAGGGGCTTGGATCATGTGAGAATATCACTTCTTTCTTCTACTGGTATTTTGTATATCCTACTAGCATTTTTAAGAGTTCATAAATGCTGATTGTGTGATGGAGGACTCAGTGCTGTATTCCCGCATTGTCCACAGATTTGTGTTTTTCCTCCTACTCCTTCTCTCTCCAGTGTTTTTCTGCTAAATATCTCTGGTATTTTTTTGCTAAAATGAACTTGGCCAAATCATGTCTTCCCATTCAGTAATAACTTGCTGAAAATTGAATAAATAAAATAATTTATAAGGCCACCAAGTACAGCTTTATTTAATTAGCTTGAACCGTATTTTCTCTGTGTGGTGTATATTAACTGAGACTAGACATTGGCCCCAATATCTGTCATAACCGTTGGCATTTTGTGCTAAACAGAAGTCCAGCAAGTAGAAGAAGAGAGAAGGCAATGACTTGATTATGTTGCATTTTTTTTTCTGAAGTATGGTTAGAAATGCAACTTTTTTTTTTTTTTTTGCCAAAATTCTTGATTATAAAAGTTAGAACTGAAGTGATGACTCTTAAAGAATCCAGGAGAGCATACTATGAGAACTAGAAGTTGTCAGTGAAATACAAGCTTTTTATTGACTGAAAAGTGTAAGAAGTATACTAAAGAGACTGTCTGATTTCTGATACTGATAGCACTGTCACATATGTGGATGATGGATGTATTTAGCACTGTCAAATATAGACAGTGGTTAATGCTTTCTTTAATTAGCATTGCAGCATTAACATGAAAGCTGTGTCTTGTAGAGGGAAAGGAACAGAAGATGACCAAACAGGGTCTGTAAAACCTGTCCAGCACCAAAAAAAACCATTTCTCTGCTTTTAAGATATCTAGGAGGTAAAATACCAAGGCAGGCAGCTGTGGCTGATGTAAAATACCAATACTGTGGCTGGTGTGGTGAGTGGATCCTAACAAAATAAGGGAAAGGAGGAAAGGAGTTGTCTGGCCCTCCTGTAAATGAGGAACAGCAGTAAGCTTGGGACAGTGAAAGGATACTCTAGGTCATGTTGGTAAATTAGATACCTCCGGTTATATGTACAGTAAGGAGGCCTGGATTTTAGCAAGAAGCAGTTAAGCAGTTAACAGAGATGCAAGTTCCACTGCCTTTCTCTTTCTTCTGTCCACATCAAGTACATCAGCTTAGTCAGTTTGAGCACCTTCATGCAGTTGATGCCTCAGCAGATCCTTCTGTGGTCCCCCGGCCCCCACAATACTAAAGACAGGAGCAGCCCGTGGGGCAGGCCCGACTCCGTAGCAGCAGAGTGTGCGAGGTAGCTCTGAGCTGGGAACACAGCATATTGCCCTACTACTGTCAGAAAGATTTTGTCTAAGACTTGCAGACTGCCGCTGTCTAAGGCTCAGTGTCGTCTTCTGGGCATGCAGCATCCATCTGTCCTATCTCAGGCCTCCTGGTTTAGAACCAGAATGACACCAAGCTGGGTGGAGTGGCCGACACTCCGGAGGGCTGTGCTGCCATCCAGAGGGACCTGGACAGGCTGGAGAGTTGGGCAGAGAGGAACCTCATGAGGTTCAACAAGGACAAGTGCAGGGTCCTGCACCTGGGGAGGAATAACCCCAGGCATCAGTACAGATTAGGGGTCGACCTGCTGGAAAGCACCTCCACGGAGAGGGACCTGGGAGTCCTGGTTGACACTAAGTTAACCATGAGTGAGCAGTGTGCCCTCGTGGCCAAGAAGGCCAATGGGATCCTGGCCTGCATCAGGAGGAGTGTTGCCAGCAGGTCAAGGGAGGTGATTCTGCCCCTCTACTCAGCTCTGGGGAGGCCGCACCTGGAGTACTGTGTTCAGTTCTGGGCACCCCAGTATAGGAGGGACGTGGAGCTTCTGGAGAGGGTCCAGAGAAGGGCAACCAGGATGATTAAGGGAATGGAACATCTCTCGTACGAGGAGAGGCTGAGTGAGCTGGGCCTTTTTTCTCTGGAGAAGAGACGGCTCAGAGGGGATATGATTAATATGTATAAGTTCAGGAAGGGAGAATGCAGGGAGGAAGGGGACAAGCTGTTCTCACTGGTGGCCAGCGACAGGACGAGGGGTAATGGCCACAAGCTGAAGCATAAGAAGTTCCGTCTCCAGGTGAGGAGCAACTTCTTTACTGTTAGGGTGAGAGAGCAGTGGAACAGGCTGCCCAGGGAGGTTGTGGAGTCTCCTTCTCTGGAGGTCTTCAAAACCCGCCTGGATGCCACCCTGTGCCACATGCTGTAGGTGTGCCTGCTTGAGCAGGAAGGTTGGACTAGATGATCTGTAGAGGTCCCTTCCAACCTTAAATATTCTGTGAATCTGTGAATCTGTGAACCACAAGTTAATTCAAAGGGAGCACACTTTGAATGGAGCTTTGTGGAGCTACACACACTCTGTTTCTGCCACCTTCACTGCATTGCTTGCTTTTTGAATAATCGATCTGAAATGTTATTCAAAGGATTTTGTATGTCATTTAGAGGCAAGAAAACACAGTTTGAGCACAAAGCTGAAGCAAAACAAAAGTATAAGTGAAATTTAACTTGCTTTCTTTTCAGGCTTTGCCGCTGAAGAAATGGAAAGTAATTAAGTTATATTTTTCCATGAAAAAATGTTTTCTGACAACCTCTCCTTCTTTGGAGAAAATAATTTTTCGCTCAACATTTTTGACCATCTGAAGTTTGAAAATAAAAAGTAAAATGTATGGACTTGCAGTTTCCTGTCCAGTAATATCTATTTCAAATGAAAAGTGAAAGCAACCTATAGCGCGTAGTGAAAAGGGATGGAAGGAAAAAACAAAGGAGCTGACAGCAGTGAGTTAAATAATTTGTTAGTTAGCAATGTAAACTAACAGGTTTGCTCTGCATCTAAAACCTTTTCTATCTTCAATTTTTACCCCTAGCTTTTCATTCCGAATGTTGCATAACAGTTCTTTAAAATTACTGATCTACCAATTTTTGAATATTTTTAGCTAGAAATGGATGTTCCTGGAACTTGTGAGAAACTTGGAAGGTCACAGAGTGATTTCATTGTCCTGTTGAGTCATGGTATGGTTACAGATTTGTATAAATTCACAACAATTGGTGAGGTACAATAAGGTTGTACCTCATTATAGAGGAGAAATCAAAAAAAAAGGTAATAACCCTGAAAAAAGCAACAAAAAGCAACATTTATTCATTTATTGAAATAAGTGTTCCTTCAGTCAACAAAATACTTCTTTATCTTTTGCAGTTTTACTACAGTTAAAAAACCTGTTATTTATTTCAATATTAAAATGAATTTTCATTAGGTGATTATGCATATAAGAATCACTGCTTCTTCATGTAGATGTCATTGTCTTGTTTCTTCTTTATCTTAGTCAGAATGGTTTGGCTTGAAATAAAAGAACAAAACTCTTTTTGCTTGTTGCTCTCCAAAATACGTCCTCCTATGTATTGCCAGGACTAAAAGGTCAACCCCCACACAGTACAAACTGAGCAGCAGAAGATAAAACACACTCCAGCTAGGTGTGACTTCTCAGAAATTCTGAGCAGTCCAACAGAAAATCCAGGCAACTATTTCATTAGAAGAGAATACTTTGAAGCTGCTTCTGTATTTAAGGCTGAAATGTCATATCTCTAGTTAGTTGATTAGCAGCCAGAGACATAGGGTGATATTTTTTCCTTTCAAGCTCTTCCGCATAATATTTGCTCACCTATATTTCTAAGCTCTCACACTCTTTTTATTAGTCATTATCTAGAACATAATGTGGCACAAGAAACAGCAAGGTAGACAAGGTAGCAAAGTATAATATAGATCTGAGAACTCAAAAACAGCTCAAGCTCTCAGAAATGAATCACACAAGAAGTACCCCCTCCACAAAAAAAAAAAAAAAAAAGGCATATCTATATCTATATCTATATATTGTGATGACATGCGAAAGTGAGCAAAATGTTGTTATGTTTTTAATACAACAGACTGGGAGAGTCCAGATTTGCTTCATAACCTACAGACATTCAGGAGAGCTAAGAAGTGAATAAGGTTAAATCCAAAGAATCACAAGGCTTTTGAGAGATCAATGGCATGTAAATCTTTATAAAAAGAGTGATACTTTTGAAGTGTTCACAGCAGAGGTGCACCTGAATCAAAAAGGCCTTTTGGAAGCTTGTATTATCCTTAATTTGAAGCAAGACTGCAATGGGTATCAGAGACAAAAACTAGAAGAGCTTAGTACAAAGCTGGAAAAAAAAAAAAAAGGATTTTTCCCCCAGCTCAGACTTCAGATTATAAAAAAGAGTGATTGTTTTTGCAACCCATAGATCCATAGGAACATACAGTTGGAAAGAAAAATAAAAGCACTGAAACAGAATCTGGAAAATTATGATGGAATGAGTTTGTGAAAATGCATGCAACTATGAATGATGTGAAAGAAAATACAAATTTATGCTGTAGTTTCGTTTTAAAACAGAACTGTTATATATATATATATATATTTTTTTTTTTTGGAAAAGATAGCTTATACCTAAAACAATACACATATCTTCAAAATAGGGAAGAGTAGGGAAGAATTTCAGGGGTGTGTACATGACAGCTATATTTTAAAGAGAGGAACATTATCTTGATCAGAAATTGAACCTTTATTACTCTTAAACCATAGAGATCTAAACTCTTA
Source organism: Nothoprocta perdicaria (assembly GCF_003342845.1). Lineage (NCBI taxonomy): Eukaryota > Metazoa > Chordata > Aves > Tinamiformes > Tinamidae > Nothoprocta > Nothoprocta perdicaria. Next base: position 3,856,479 of record NW_020455599.1, on the reverse strand, counting down.
AGTTGCATAAGGAAGGCACTGTCCAAAGCTTCAAGGAAGGGTTTGAAAATGTTAGCTGTATTGAACAGACGGGTATAGCTTCTATTCTAAAACAAGGAAATTGTGCTTTTACACTGCAAGTTTGGTGTAAACAAAAGCTTTAGCAGACAAACTTTGTAATTGCTGTCAGAAATGCAATATCTGCTCTAGTGCTGCAAACCTGTCAGGCCTACTAACTGTTGAGAGAGTTAATTCTTTGGAGGGAAAGGAGCTCGTAAGTCTGGAGATCATTTTCCAGATGTTTTTAATGTTGTTAGAGAAAGCCAATGAAAACACAAAGTAGAGTGATTGAATCAGTTGTTCTGTCATACATATTCCTAGAAATCTCTCTCTGGAGCTGAAATAAAAACTTGGAAAACTTTGTTTGGCTAAGTTAGGTACAGCAGAAACAATTGGATATCCTCCAAAATTAGTTTATTCCTTAATAACTTTATAGGAATACTTCCCTGTGGCTGAGAGTCTGAGGAACTAATGAAGTGTGTAAAAAAGATCCATACCCAGGAACTGATGACTAGAGACCACTGGATGGTTCAGCTATGTTCTGACTGGAACATGTTCATTTCTCTAGAACAAACAGGCTCACAACTGTATAACTTTATTTTTTCCCCCTTTAAGAGATTATTTGGATCATGCTTTTCTCAGTCTGAATTGTTTCTCACAATTACACAACAAGTGACCTGAAAGTACTGAAGACTTAAAATAGAAAGGCAAATCATAGAAAAACTTTGTAATGAGAGATGCTGATAAACTCCAGGAAGAGATTCAAATTAGGGGTTTAAGACTCACAAGACAAAAATGTGTCTTCAAGGTTAAAGAAATGACGAATTTGTATGGGGGGAGATTTACAGATAGTTCTGATTACAGATATGTCCCCAAATATACAAAAAGAAAGAATACAGAAACTTAAAGAAAAGGCAAATTTTGTTCGAGAGTTTATATTCAAACGGTTCTAAACCATTTCAACTGCTATATGAAGGTCTTCGGTGTTTAAAAATGCATAATGGGCATGGATTGGTAATCACAACAGGGACTTTCTGAATCTCAAATAGTAGATAAAGAGGGAACCTGTCCTCCGAGTGTATGATAATAAGCACCAAACAAAGCTGGCAGTTGATGCTTCTAAGCAAGGCCTTGGGGCAACACTTTTAACAAGGAATGGTGATCACTGGAGACCTATGGCATATGCTTCTGGAGACCTAACTGAAACAATGTGTCAGCTTGCACAAAAAGAATCGGAGGCTCTGCCTTTACTTTATGCATGCAAAAATTGTTCACTATTTTTGTATGGAATAGCAGTGCTAGCAGGACCTGATCACAAGCTATTAGTAGCAATTGCTACAAAGGGCTTTTGCAGGCAGATTTCCTAGATTACAAAGTCCGAAATGATTTACAACTTAAATATAAATCTGGAAAAGACTTGGAATTAGCAGGCATTCCGTCCAGAGCTTTCAGTAGGAATGGGCTAATGGAGACATAGAGTCTGATGTGCATGCAAAAATTGTTAGGATATTTTTTTTTCTCTCAGACAGGATGTCATTGTGAAGACCTATCACTGCAGAAAGGCAAAATACTAGATAAAACATAACAGAAGGTAAAGCAAAATATATTATTCTGCTTTCCTGGAAAGCACATGCAGGTCCTTACAACAATTTTGATTGAGTGGTTTGTATGATACTGGAAATTATTTAAAAATATTCTAAACTACATCTTTCTAAAGCTTTATATTAAGTGCTGGTAAGTGTAATACATGTATGATAAGTATTCATAAAGAAAAAGAAAACTACATTATATTTAGAAATGATAATTATGGATTAGTGCAGGCAAAATAAATAAAGAATTTAAAAAAAAGGTAATTTCAAAGGGTATTTACAGAAATGCTGGCATGTTTAATAAAATAAAAAAAAAAGGCAGTGACAATAATTCCAGAAACTTTAAATTCTTAGGCCAAAGTTGATAGAAGTTCATTTGTTTGCTGAAAAAAAATAAAACACTTTTCCCCAAGTTTTTATTCCTGGTCTCCAGAAATAACATTACTGCAGAGATCAACTGCTGAACATATGATAGCATATATAAAGTTGCACACAGCATGTGATTATGACACATAATGAACAACAGTGTGATTATTAGGAATATAAATATTTTGTGAAAGGAGCTTTAAATTCATTATTTCAGATCCAGGGTATTCAGAGCTAATGATCTTGTGTAAAATGGTGTCAAAATTGCTAAAAGAGTGCTTAAACAAAGTGTAAATTTCCACTTATATCCTGTTTTGGAATTGTTCAAGCACAGAGATGTGCTTTCTATACTGAAACATGTGCAATACCAAACTTCGACTATCATTGCCTAACAGATGTTAAAATGAGGGATTAAGGCTTCTAAATGTCATGAAAAAATCAAATAGAAAATGTTCTGTGTTGGAAAAAAACCCACAAATTAATTTATTTGCAACCTAAGACAGCTAGTCTGTATTTAATGACAAAATATTCAGTGGCACAAAAGACTTCTGTCTTGTGAAGTTTTTTCTTCTCTCTGATTAGGTGATTGCTAAGAAAACACAGATCTGTTCAACAAATAAGAGATGTTGCCTCTTCCTGTCTTTATGGGGAAATGAAGAATTTCAAAGTTAGGTAAAAAGAAGCAGCATCCAAGGAGCTGGTGAACCAGAGAGAATCAATGGAGAAGATCAAACAGAGAAACAGAGATAGTAAAAGCTTGGGATGTTTCAAAGAGGCACAAAGCAAAGATCTGCTCAGATACTGATCGATAAGTAGATGTATGTGTTGTATTATCAGTAGTCACTTTTTTTTTTTTCCTTTGGAGGGTGAAATAACAAAGATAACTGGTCCTTGAAGAATTTATAGTGTAACGTGTCCTGGGGGCTCTGGTTGGGAGTAGCCCAGGAACTCGAGAGAGACAGACACGTTTTAATAGACTTATAAAAGTCCCCTCAGCATCATGATAAGCTCTGACACAGAGTGGGTATGCACATAGTGCTAAAATTATACCTTCTGATATGCAATGGCATTACTAATAATGGGGAGAACTAACACTAGAAATATTTTTTAGGTTACTGGCCATATTGGTGTAAAAACTATGTTGATTTTCTTGATTAGAAGACAAAAATATTCCCTGGACTTTAACACATGTATCATCAAGAAGTTTGATGTGAGCAAATCTCAGCCAATAAGTGAGCTTGATGTTCTGAGAAATGACAAGGGAAATTGAACAAAGATTGAAATATACAGAAGAAAGAGCAGTTTTGAGAGAAATTTTGAGAGAAATAGTGGGGATTTTTGTGTAGATCTATGAAATTCAGTGAATTTAAAATCTAGGTCTTTGGGAAATGGCAAAGACATAGCTAAAACTCAGATGGCATTTTGTGTTTTGGAGCAAGAGTTGTGAGGTAGGAAGACATTAGTAATCCATACTCATAGCTTTCTTTTTATCTTTGGGAAACTTGTAGAAGGCAGCAGTCTGGATGGATCTCTAGAGAGAGCTTAACTTTTACAATGAACAGTTTAATAGAAGTGACAGCTTAGGTAAAATAGTAGGGGGAAATAAAGCCAGAAAGGAAAGTGTCTGCATTTTTGTGGGTGGGAAAAAAAAGAGAATTTTCACAATGTCTGTGAATGTTTCTCTTGGCCAGGAAATATGTGCAGTCATTGGTATTTTGCCTTCAAATCAGTGAATCTTGCTCTTTTGTCATGATTTTAATCTCATGATTTAACCTCACGATTTTAGTAGCAGTGTTTCTGCTATACAGAGACATAAGAAGACAGAGGAGGCACTTTCCTGTTTTACCCCTCACTGATAATGCAGAAAAGCAATCCATATCATAGTCAGCAAAGAGAAGAAATTTGTAGTAATACGTTTTTTTCACAAAAAAAGGATTGCAAGTAGACACTTCTCATATATATATTACGCATTTACTTATTTTTGTAGCAAATATTTTATGTCACGAGAAAGAAAAACTTAGGAGATTAAGGGTTAAGAAAACTTTTCAAAAGGAGATGTGATATAGAGATCTTGGGAAACAATAACTCAGCAGAAAACCTTGGCTTTCACTACGTATGGAGCCTTCTGTATAAGTAATTTATACTGTGTGTCTGTGTATCTGTTTGTCTGTGTGTATATATATATTTTTTTCATGTGTATTTGTGCCTATTTATTTTGATTTATAAGCAAATTAGAGAGAAGTAGCACACCTCCATGATACTTTTTGCTAATGCCTACACACAATTGTGGTCATCAAGAAAATAGCAAGAGTACAAGTCTAACAGAAAGAGTAATTTCTATTCTTGTCTTCCATAATTTTCAGTTTCTTCATAACTTCTAATGATATCCTACTCTTTAGAGGTAAAGTTTCACCTGGCTTACTTGCTAGATTACGCCCCAGTGCTTGCAGTCACACTCCATTGACCTAAGTGGGTCTTGTAATGAAATAGGTCTCACATGCCTTTTTCCAGGAGGAAGTGGCCGTATCTATTCCTTATGCACAAAAATACTAATATCTCTGATGCTGGGATCTCTGGAAAGCTACTCTTACAGGAGTAAGAGTCAAAATATTAGCTCAGGGGTAAACTGACCCACAGTCTCTTAATTTGTGTGCCCAAATAAGATATAAAAGCACCACAAAGCAAGAGAACATACACCTCCATTCAGGAACAAATCCTCTCTTTTCTTGCAAATGTGGCAGACAAACCTTGCAGCTCTAAACAGCAATTCAAGAACAAGATATTTCAGCCCACACCTGAAAATTAAAAAAGCATAATCCAGTGATGGAAGACAGTAGAAGCACACCTGTGTCCTTGCTGCTAAAAAATATATGAAAAGGCTGTATTTAGCATCCTCCTGACTACTGTGATGTGCCTAACAGGCTCTAAGCAGTTATTTCTGAGCTGGAAGGCAGAAGCCTTCTCTTGGAGTCTTTATGCATGCCTCTCTCCTGTCCACAGTGCAGCTCCCTGCATGCTAACTAATGCCACTGAGGAGGTGGGGGCTTCGTAAAGATCATTCTGGCTTCTATTGTTTGCAGTAGTCACAGGAAAATGAACACAAAAAGTTCCCTCCCACGGGAAGATACTCAAGGAGAGAAAATTGCTGTGAATTTGCCCTCTACTTCAGACGCTTACTTGCTCACACAGTTCTGAAGTCGTCAAAGGTATTTATACATATAAAATAGCAAATGTTTGATAGTGCCTCTTGTCCCCTGGGATGGGATCATTTGCATATTGCCAACAGGGCTTTAAGCACTATGTAGGCACAAGCATTACGTGAAAACAGCAGTCACAGCTCTCTAGCACTGGACTCGAGCAGGTGAGTCCATGTGCCGTAGAATCTTTTCAGAAAGACTTACAGCTTAATGGCCAGCTGCCAGACAGCAGGACCTCTCTGCAGACATTTGTGGCATGAGGCATTTTAGCAATATCTGCACACTGTTCTGGATCCTGTGACTGGCCCCTACAAGGACAGCACAGCCATGTCTCTCTTTCTGGGACAAATAGGGGTACTCAATCTTGCATTTTTTTTCCTAGTGACCAAAGAAATGAGAGAGTTAATTTTCTCTCCATCATTTCTGTCCTTATTTCTCCAAAAGTGAGCTAATACACTTAAATTCCACATGCTTAGAGATGGGCAAAGAAACACCATTTAAAATTATGATTTGCTGAGGATATAAAAAAAGGAGAAATTCTATTCCATAGATAACTGCAAAAATCTCTGCCCCTCTCTTGCTTCTATTACGTACCTACATTCCTCAGAAAATCTATAGGCAACCTCTGTAGGATTCGGTTGTCTTGTTTTGCATTCACACCTGCCTTGTAAGTATCACGCCACTACAGAGGGTACAGACATCTGTCTTAGTCTCCTGGCTCTTCTCGCGTGCTTGAAGAAGGAGAATCATTCCAAAGAGTGACCCAGCTCTCTCCCTCTCCCTCTGTATCCCCCCCAATATGCTAGTGGTTACTGGACAGGGACTTTTCTGACACTCCTGATGCAGTTTGCAGCTGAGTGTATCCCCATAGGACATTACAGGTTATCTGTACAGGTTAGGTGATAGGTTAGATCCTAACTGATCTAAATCATTGTAGCTTTGGTTAATGAGGGTAGCATTGTAGCTTTGTGCTGCTATTCTGGTTTTTAGAAGAAATCTTGGCCCCGGAATATATTTTCAGGTATTTGGATGAAGGTGAAAATATTCTTTGGGACTCAATTCAGGCCTTGACTCCAGAAATATAAGCAAAATACAGAGTGAAAACTAGATTATAGGATTCTACAACTGTATAACTATGCAGCCAACCACCGCCACCCTTCCCCCCACAAACAAACAAGCAAACAAAAATAACAAACCCAGGAGCCCAAGATAAAGCAAACACCTGCATAACAAAAGCGCCCTGAAGAGGGATGTATTAAACAGCATCAAGTACATCACTAAAGTCCAAAAAGAGAAGCAGCAAAAACCTCAGCCCTAACTGGCAGCAAATAAAAGGTTGTTAACCACATATAGATCTGTCTTTGGGTGCTGCCAAATTGAAAACTGGATGGAACACAATTTTGAAGATTATAACTGGAGAGATGATTAGAGGCATGGGGGAAGCTTTTTCAAGGACTTACTAAGGAAATGGGATTGTAATTAGAAAAGGAAATAGAATCAAGAGAAGATTTCTAAAAGGTGAACTGAAAAGGCTTTTGTAAACAGTAAAAACACATGTTAAGAAGCTGAGGCTACAATATAGTGTTATTGAGTTCACTTGGAATTTTTAACTTGAAAATGACAGAGAAGTGCATTTTAAGCCTAATCACAAAGTTTGTTTCCCTTTTGCAGCTCTCTCAGAAATAGAGTGTAAGAGTCCATGCTCAGCCCAGGAAAACAAAGAAAATCTCTCAGCTCTGGAGTATCCTGATCCAGCCAACATTTGCAGATGTGCTTAGCTGCATGTGAATATTTTCCCACTGATTTCAGTGGCTAAATATGAACACTGGCAAGACTGGAACACCAAGTAAGTACTGAGCTCTCTGCTAAATCTTCTTTTCTCTCATAAAGCTAACTTAAAGAGAAAACAAAAACTAAATGAAGTTCTAAGATGCATTATAAACGCAATTCCTTAAACAACAGCCATCTAGAACACCAGCTTGCCCTAAAGATTTAAAATGAGAAATAAGAAGAGAGGAGGGGCAAACTGCAGCTCCTGAGCAGTTCAAGAACTGGTGTCACATGGAGACTACACCACATGCTAGCACAAGGCTTGTACTGGATGGAGTTTCAGGCCAATTTAAATTTCCAGCTGTGACGGAAAGCAAACCATAAGGGAAACTGAAGCTGAAATCAGTGCTATTATCCAGGAGGCAGCAGAGTGCCTAGTGAGCATGGTCCAGTGTGAGCCTTGACAGCCCTGGACCCCTGGGGAGTCCTTGGCATCTCATCTGTGAGTCCCCGTGGGCATTTTTTGCATCTTGGCATCTGTGGTGTGTGGTATTCATGTGGTGTCTTTCAGCCAAGTAAAGATTGAGATACAGGACTTGTTAGATGAAGAAATTGGGCCACACCAGGATGAAAGGGTACACAGAGGCAGTGCCTCTGGGATGAAACATGTGGGCTGTTCTGGAAAACCAAAAACTCTAGCAATGGATTCAGAGAAAAATTTCTGTTCTGAAATTTAGTTACCAGCTGGAGAAAAATGAATTTATGTGACTCTGCCTTGGGGAGTTTCACTTGTAGAAAGTGATTTTACTGGTCCATGGAATATGTGTGGGGTGCCTGCCCTGGAACTAGTTTCTGTGATTTGCAAGGTGGAAAATTATCGTTTTCATGCACTTCTAATTCCCCTAAACAAGTCAGAGGAACCACGGTATGTGTTGTTTTAAAGGCTGGCACAAAAGCTAGTCATAACAGTGCTGATTACAAGGGCAACATGTAGAAAACAAAAGGTAAAGTCAGGCAAATTCCATGAGCATCCCCACTGCACGCTTCAATGAATTCCCATGACCTCTTTCCAAACCTGTTTTTTCAGATAACGACGGTGCAATAAAGACATCACTCATTCAGCTACATCCTGCAGAATCTATCCCCCAACAAACCAAGGAGCCTCCTGTTTCACTGTGCTGTGAAGCTTTCTAGCTTCTCCACATCAGCTCACTGAAGATTACCAAGGTAGACTAAGGATAAAGTAAGGGTCCGAAGTGTGTAAACCTGTCTGCACCAATGCCCTTGGTCTTGTGACTCTTCTCTGAGCTGAAAGGAAAGTGTCTTTGTATCTTCTGTCTTTGGAGTGGGAAAAACTCCCTAATTCAGGCTGTCTAACACATGGGCAAATGTTGGAAGGTTTCAGATCCCTATCCTTGGCCTGACCTATGTTTTAACTATGTCTAGCCACAAGTCTGACCTCAGTTAGCAATATCACAGCAGATCTGAACAGGCTGCGTATTTATATTGCACAGCACTGTACCTTGCAGAGTTGCTAATTGGGTCCTAGAAGCAATATAGCTATGGCAGCATGTTGCTGTGTTGAACTAATTAGCACTGCTTCCTAATGAATGCAGGTGCAGTACCATGGTGACACGGTTTTGCTGCTTCCTGTTCAGAGCTAGCTTGGCTGCCTCTGTCCCGAGCGCTTTAGCATGGCATGGATACTGCCTTTCTCCCATTGGGAAGGACAGTTAACCTCACTGAGCAAAACCTTGCATAAGATAAATTTTCACGCACTTCAAGTGGACCAGTCTCTTAAATTCTCCATCTATGAAGCTGAATATAATAAAATGCATCTGCCTTTGCAAATCACTTAAAGTCTACAAATGAAAAATGCTACATGATGTCCGTGTTAGAGTATTTTTAAATTTTTGTTCTTTATTATTATTCTCTTCCTTGTTACCCAACATCTGTACTGGAGCAGAGGTCTTGAATTTCAACTTGACAGAACAAAAGTAAGACAGAAAGTAGAAAGATGTTGCAAGGAAAAATAAAAAGTCACTGAGTCCTGAACAAAATATGAGCTGAGTTTGTATTATTTATACAGTTTTGTATTCTGCCAACTGCTGAGAACATGAAAGTTGCTGCACTTTAGAAGAGGGAGAAAGTAACAGCAGAAACTGAATCGGAATGGTTGGGTGTGCAGGTGGGAGAATAATTTATAATGGATAATTTATTCAACAAATTTTTCCTCTTATCTCTTCACAAATTATTCTAAAACAGATTGCTGTTTTCTCAAATTCACTTGTTATGTGAAATTATTTACTGAACAATTCTTTTAAGTTGTTTGTGAATTTAAATTGTAGAAAGATGCTATGCATTTGATTTGACTTAAAGGCTCACAGAATGTGCTTTGGTGTGCTTGTTGGAGGGATGCTGCCTTCTGTGGTCCTGGTCTGCTTCCATGGTGCTCCAGGCAGGTTTGGGTCCTCTTGAGTAGGGGAACTTCTCAAAACAGAATCTAAACCAGCGTTTTTGGTATCCAGTTCAAATTCCTAGCCATGTTGTCAATATTCTGCCAAGTGGGGAAGCGCCTTAAATGTTTCATAAGAGTGATCTGTAAAGCCTCTTTCCTGAAAGACTCCATTTCCAACAACTACATCTAACCCAAAAGAAGCTCCCCTACTCTCCCTGGGCTGTATCTTCCTCAAGTTCTTCAGATTTTGCAGCCACAGGCATGCCATGACTGGTCACTCTGCTCTTTCCCATCAAATATATATTCTCAGCATGGAGAACTAGTTGGAGAGATTTCTGAGAACCTTAAGGACTGGAAACTGGGTTTAACTGGATGTAGAAGTTATTGAATATATTGGTGTGAAAGAACATTATTGCTTTCTCAGAAAGAGCTGGAGAAAGAACTTTAATATAATGTTTCATCTCCCTGTTCACTAAATTAAAGTCGTTTCCCTTATGGTGCCCCAGGAAAAGAAGACATTGGGGTGGAGACACCAAGCTCTCAGGACATGTCGCTGTACCATCAGCACTTGAGACTCCTTCCCCTTAAATCAAGAAGAGTTGTGCCTATGCTGGTCTGAGGACAAATTCAACTTTCAGCAATTTTAGCAATGCGCAGAAAGGTTTGTCTGTATATGTGCTATTAACGATCTGTCTGCTAAACATGCCAGTTGCATTCCCTTGCGTAGGATGGTAAGAGATCAATTAGAGCAAGAAAGTTCACAGCCCACTTAAGAAGCAATATTCTCCTTTTATCTCATCTCCTTCTCAGTTTTCTACCCTTTTACAGCTGGGTGACTGGTGTGCTAAACGCTAATGTGAAAATACTTTATCCAGTGCCAAGCAGACATTCTTGTGGAAATGAGTTCCCCCCTCTCACATTCGTCTAGTGCTTTCTCACCTCCCTACCCAGTCGATCAGATTGTCCCTTGGTGCTTAGGGACAATCCGTGGGCTTGGCCTGCTGCCCATGTCTGCTGAGAGCTTGATGCTTTACCTAGCTAGCTGAAAGCAAGTTTGTTGAGTTCTTTTCGTTTTTATAGGCATGCAAGGAATTAAATCTGAATAGTCTCTTTTTTTTTTTTTTTTTTTTTTTTTTCTGATGACAAAAAGAGGTAAATGTTCATATTTGGCCAGCAACTTAAATAGCTGAATAGTCTTTACTGAATAGTACATTCAACAGCATTTTTTTTTCCCTCAGTAATTCACACTAGTTTGTGATTTCCCTCTGCCCTTTTAAACCAGCTCTTCTGAGTGATTATTGGTATAATTGTATCTAGTCTATTTAGGTTCTGACATTAAGCTCATCGCTGTGGTGTCTGAACATCAGATCAATGCCATGTAATTACAGTCACATAGAGCACAATCAACAATTATCAGCGATTACTTTTCAGATCTTTCAACAAAGAAATTCTATCTGAGACATTGCTGCAGGATTTCAGATTTCCAAATATTTGCACTTCTAATTAAGCAGATGGAAGGCCTGCTGGTAATGAGAAAGCAGGTCTCAGAACTTCTTCCATAGCTAATTTCTGCCCAGACCAAAATAAATTAGGCTGCAACAATTCTTTTCCAAGGTAAATAACACAACACACCACCTGGCAAAATGCCTAACAACAACAACAAAAACCTGAAGAAGTGTTTAAAGGTATTGCACACAGTATGAGATTTTCACACTACAGCAAAAAATGCAACAGAGCAAAAACATACAGCTAGCAGAAGGGAATGCCTTCTTATCTAACTGCTCTGGAGGATATTTGCTGATCAATCCTATGAAAGGATGATATGCTTCTGTGTGTGTCCAGGGGATGAAATAACAAGCCTGAAGGCAATAATTCGCTCATATCATGTTTGAGAATTTTACAAATACAGCATGAGTCTCTGTGACTCAGTCTGAATGGATTTTTTCTTAGCACATGAATTTTACATGATATTTCAATGCTACCTCTTTTGGGCAGTTTTCCTAACACAGTGAAATGTTAGTTTTTAGGTGCTTTTTTATCATATTGGTAAAGACTGTGACACATTTTGTGAAATGGATGAGCAAGGCTTGCAAACCTGAAAATTTGAGAATTACAAGTATGTTTGATTTGTCTCCGTTTTAGTTTAGTACCACTTTCTGGTACTTTTCAGTGCTTGGAAGATAGAAATTAAAAGCATCAAAGAAACAGTTTTGTGCAGTCTTGGTATGTGTTTTGTTTGTTTTTTTTTCCCACTTTTTTTTTTTTTTTTTTGTATGGTCTCTCTTTAGCCTTTAAATTCTGGCTCTGATTAAAAAAATATCCACATGTTCCAGATTAATTAAAGAAATATCAAATAGATATGTGGCTTTTCTGCTTTTTAGCAACAAAATCCATTTCTTTTTGTTGTTTCCAAATCTCAAAAAGCAACAATTCTTGTAATTATCAAATTTCCATATAGAAAACTGGTATGCATGTGGGGGTGTAATAGCACAATCTGATATTCTTGTAGCACCAGTTTTCTATAAATAGGGAAATCTGTTATTTATCACTGGAACTATTCATTAAAATAAAAAAAAATTATATATATATACAGTATGGGCATCTGTTCCTAGATCTTTACTTGACTGACAGTTTTTAATCCATTTAGATAATGTTAAGTGAAACTTGCTGGAATTTTAGCCTTTCAAGGTGTCTTTTCAACTTATTTCTGAAGTGTTTTTATGCCCTTTCTCATGATCTTTGGAAATTTATTTGTTTTCTAAAGTCCATCTCCTAGAGTCAGGTAAGTACATAGGAATCTCAGCACTTATCTTTTTTTTTCCAAAAAAGGTGTTTTTCGTTTTCTAGAAGAGAGCTTAAAAGTGTGATTCTCTTCAGGATCAAAACAGAGTGTAAATGAAAGAAGAAAAAGATTATATTTCTTTTTATGTCATGATTTTTAAGCTGTTCCCATGACTTTATGGACTCCAACCAATGGATTTTGAATACTTGTGTTTTATAATAACTTAATAACATGCTGTGTTTCATATATGCAATGCTTTTGAAATCTTACTGACCTACATGATAGCATTACAGACTATGAGCATATTACACATTATGATAGGAGGTTGCATCTCATGTTTGCCACATGGTTATTTCAAGCATAAACCACCCACTCTTAGCTATCAAGATACTTAACGTATGTGTGTGTAGGGCACCTCTGCATTAGCTTTTGATTTTTACCTGCACATCCTGCAGACTCATATTAATATTTTGTCTGGGATTTTCATCACTGCTGTCTCAAAAGAATAGCCAGTACTGCAGCACAGTGGAGCAATAGACCTATGTGGCTGCCAAAACCAGGTAAATACTGGGGGAATCGTACAGAACATTTTTATACTCTGCAATTATTAATCATCTCTTGGTATTTCTAAGCCTTCCACCCTAATTTTTCCCCTTTTATTTCTTCAGTCAGGGTGTCTATATTTGCCTGGGCTTCTTTCTGTATCTCCTGGCATGAATTTGCTGCCATACTGGGAGAGGATTGTCCCTCTGCCTCTCTCCTGCTGATTTTACATGCGTGGAGGGTAGATCACTTTCTCTTGTAAGCATTTGTTTTCTTTTCTACTTGAGGCATACCTTACGTGTATAGTAATAAATAACACAGTTCTGGCTCTTATGGCTTCCGATGGCACAGTGCCCTCTGATCGAACTCTTCAGAGAAGGAAATACTTGAGCTCACCATCACAGAGTTTCATTTGCAAGCTTTACTGTACCTTTATCTCATTTTAAAAAATTCAAAGCTTTGCCTCCACAAATCAGGTTAAACGGTACATTACAAGGGAATCGCTTGACCTTGAAGCAATCCCTTTTGAGGCAGAGGTGACGAAGGGGTTGGCAGGCAGGATTTATTGTGCTCTGAGGAATGCAGAGGGAGCACAGGAACATAAATATACAGAGAAACAGGAGTGGGAATCACAGATGGATCTAGCAGATAAGGCTTGGGCCTATGTCTGTGAGTAAGTAGGTCAAAAGTGTGATGGTATCATCTTCAATGGAAATACGACTCAAAATCTTGTTTGGATGGTGTACGATGCCAGACAAACTTCATCAGATGGATGAAACATTATCTCCATTACTCTGGTAAGACTGCAGCCAAAGAAGGATACATATGTTTTAAGCTGGAGAGATTTGTGGCAAAATGTGTAAGATGACCGGAAATATTGCACAGAAAACACTGCTAATGAACAATGCCAAAGCTGTGCAACGCCTGTTTTTTGCAGAGGACTTTCTCACTGAAGTCAGTAACATGAAAAGGAGGCTGGTGGCAGAGTCATTTGTCCTTTTCTGTGTTCAGCTGAAGGAAGAGACACATCTCAGCTGACTACTCAGCCTCTTGTTCCACAAAGCAAGAGAAAGAAAGAAGTAGAAAGGTTGGATGCTATCGTTAGCTAGTAGACTGTCCTCAAGAAAACCAAGTATGGGCTGGAGTAGCTTATGTTTGTAAAGAAAAGTTAAACAAACTCCTTGACAAGGATGAGTGAAAGTTGTGCTTATGTGCACATTTAGGAAAACAATGTGCAGAAATGATTTGCCCCTGCATTCTCCAAGACTGATTATCTGGCATTATTGCCATTAACCTCTTTAGTGTTCTAGCACTATTCTTGCTAGGAGAAATGCAGTGAAATTCAGAATATTTTACATTTTTTCCTCTGTAAGTCCCTACTTTTTAATACATTCTTGCCAAGGAGGAACTCCCGGCAAGCCCTCCCCACTTTTGGCAGGTTTCTACTAGCATGTGCTGCCAGACCATCTCTGCCTTCTGCAGCTCCCTCTTTAGTCTACGGATCTGCCATTCATCTTTCAAGGTTTTCAGGGCTTCAGGTGTCCTAGAGAGAAAGAGAGAGAAAAAAAGCCTTCTAAAAGCACTGATAGAGAGGACTAGTGGAGAGAAAAGAAAGGAGATGAGTAGGCGTGGGAAAAAGACAGAACAAGAACAGCTGAAGAGTTAAAACAGACTACATGTTTATTATTTTAAAAAGGTAAGTGGTTATGTTTTGAAAAGCTCCTGCTGTTGTTCTTTCTTTTGCCTGAGCTTTTTTCATTCCCCTCTTTTATTCCATTCTCTCCCTCTCAATACTATAGCTTTAGGATGTGACCTTTCAGAACATTCCTTTTGGAATTTTAGGCCCTTGGTTGATAGTGCCTTATATGTATATATTTGCATAAATGAGTTAATTAGGCATAATATGCTGTTAAAATTAACTACATTATGCTCTTTTTATAGAAATTCAGCACAGTTTTCTGAGAAAGTGTCTACTCAGACACCCTTTTAGGGCCTGTTATGATCCTCTGCCCACTTTCAGATGTCATTAACTTCTGGTGATTAATTTGTGAGCTCTCATACATTATACTTACAGATTTTTACAGTAGTATCTCAACCTGCCAATCTGAGAATTTTAGGATTATGTTACAGTCTCAGCTAGTGTTTGGAAAAAAAAGAGAAATTTGAGTCCCAAGTTTATGACGAATAGTTTGATAACGCCATGAAAATGCACGCAATGGTGCCAGACACCTTATTAAAGGTACACTATGCCTCATTTCTTCTGTTTGGCTCCTGTACCAGTCATGTTTCCCAACCTGCACATGCGGAGAAGTGATGTCATTGTGAGTGATGGCCAAGCTCATGAAGTGTTTTCATGCATCTGTGTTCAATTCAAACTGTGTAATGTCTGTCACTGTGAACATGAGTCCCTCAAGGCACTCTTTGTTGACCCTCTTAGCTCTCCCTGACTGTGGTGAGTTTCATTTCTGACATTGTGTTTGTAGCATAAGAAAGGAAGCAATTGTTTAGTCTGATCTTTATATGGTCTCCATCCTTTTGACTGGAGTGAACTAATCTAAATTTGAAGTCAGCATGGCTTTGAGCACAAGGTTGGACCATAGTTCTCTGAAGGTCCCTTCATACCTAAATAATTCTATAATTCAGTGATTATTTGTTCTTACGCATGGCAGAGAATATTGATGGCCTTTGATCATTCTAGCAAAGACTCATCAGAAGTGGGTGGCAGACCTATCTTCTCTGAACCAAATTTGGACTTTCTGTTTCACTGTTCTTTATTCCTCTTAAGTGTGATGATATTTTTTCCCTTGGAGGACAACTTGGAACAGCAGATTCTGTTGTCCTTTCAGACATGCTGGCTCACTCCATGTCTCCGGTAATAGCACAGACACGCGTTCCACCACCTCTCTCACGGCACTGTATGTGCAGTGCTCTGCGTGCCGTGACTTTACAGTATGTGCACCTGTTATTACATTGCCTGCTCCGGGTGACATCCTGGTAGTGGTGAGTAAGAGGAAATAGCTTCAGCCATGTGTCCCTTCCTCTTGCGATCACATTCCTTGCCAGTTTCCTACCTCTCCTTTCTCCCATAGGCATCTAAAGCACCTCTTGAAAGCATTGGCCGCTGCCCAAGACAGGATGCTAGACTAGTTGGAGTGACAGCTGAATGGAATTAAACAAGATTTAGGTAAGAACTGAATTCAAAGTAGAATTTTAAAAATGCACCCTAAAAGGCATGATTACTATTTTTCCTCTGTTAAAATCCAGAAAACGAAAGCCTGCTTTTAGTTAATTCTCAGTGATCAATGATTCACACAGCAGGAGAAACAAATGACTAGCAACCAATGCCCATATGTGCCGTGAAGGGCACAAACACAGTTCTTTTATGTTTGTTTATGTAGCAACGGCTTTCTGCAGGCCACTCTGGCCTGAAAACCAAGGGTGGTTTACTATTTTTCAAATATTCCAACCAGTCATGAGTTTGGAACATATGTATGTTTTCTCAAGTAACATAGGCAAAAGCACTTGCCATTGAAAAATAGTAGCAGATAAAAAGAAGTATTTTTCATCTACTTTTAACAAATTGTAGCATACTAATATTGTATCACAAGCACTTTATGGTGTGGTCATTCAGCTGTAGAATTCATTGTCTACTGAGACATAAAAAAATTTAATGAGTGGAAGAGGATAAGATAAAAAGCCATTCTGCAATGTCCCAGAGGAAGACTGATGATATGGATGATTTTTAAATTCCTGCTTTTTTTTAATAGTGTGCTCAGGATTTCCAGATTTTGGTTAACGAATTCTGATGGGTAAGTTAGAGGATTAGGAGATTCTGAAAAAATGGCATGGTTACTGGGGGAAGCAAAGATATTCTGATTTTCTATATGGAAGAAAGCCTAAAGATGAAAAGGATGTGTAAGAAGTGTGTAAATTGCATAATCTGAACACAGTACTTAGGGGAAGATACAGAGCACAAATGAAGAACTGGCAGGATAAATAACCAGTTTGTGACAAATTTCTGACAAAACAAAATTTCATTAAAAAGTGTAGATGAATCAAGAAGGATTATTTTTAAGGAAATGCACTGCTTTTGAGAGCACTTCCACTGCATAACATTTCCAGTGTCAAGGTAGTTTTCTGTGTGTCTTTTTGCATTAGAGAAATCATTCCTCCTGGACTCCTTATTAGGTGTGATATTTGGGCTCTCATCTGCAACAAGTTCCTCCTCTGTTTAATTCTTACCTTTAACTTGACCTTTGATCTCCTATTTCACCAGTAACTCAAATCAGGTCTTCTGTGAGGGCATTTCCACGTTTGATTTTGAAAGGGAGGGGAGGACTACAGAGCAGATCTCGTAATTAGAAGATTTTGGTTCTATTTTCCTTTTTCCTAGATTATGTGATTAACATACTGTTATTAGAATACTATTATAATTGCAGTTATGGAAACTTAGGAAATTTCTGGTGTATCTCAGATATTTCTGCTGGGTAAACAAGCCATTTTCTGTCAACACTTTTAGAAGTTTTAAAGATGCACTGGTTGAACAGGATGTCCTAATCTCCTTTCCTCAGCACTCTGTATGAAAGCTTTGTTGCTCAATAAAGCTTCTCTGGTTCCCTAGTTACAGAGAAGGAAAAAAAAATAATTTAATAACATAGGTTTGGCTAGACAAGTGCTTCCCTATAGTTACTTGAAACTGTTCAGAAAATTGTGTGCTTGAGAAAGACAGAGGTGTAGTGTAGAAGAGACATTTATGAAGAAAAAAAAACACAAGAAAAGGAAAGCAGTTTTGCAGAAATCAACATGGAAACAGAACCCACTATAATCGTTCTGAAAGGGACAGATGTTAGCGTTCCACCCTCGGCTCGTCTGGCCTGCTGTGCCTCTGAATGCTGAAGCTCACAATGCTTTTTTTTTACTCCAATTTCAGAAGTGTCAGACAGGAGACACAGTGTCAGCGAAAAACCTTATACTGATCTCTTGTTAGCTAACTGCAGTGTTTTGTTCCATGGTTACATGTCTGCACAAGCCGTCATTGTGTCAGTCATAATTACCACCTGTTCAGTGGCTCCCTTCAGGTTTCATCACCTTTGCAGTATTAAGCAGCCAGCTGCAGGAAGCAGAGCCGGCTGCCCTGGAGCAGCAACCGTCAGACTCTGGATTGCAGGGTATAATTGCTGCCTGAACACAAATATCTCCCTCCTCCCTGCACAAAATACCAAATCCATTCCTTCCTTTCGTGGAGATCACAGCTCCATCAAACAAACTTT
The DNA here is from genome assembly GCF_003342845.1 of Nothoprocta perdicaria. Classification (NCBI taxonomy): domain Eukaryota; kingdom Metazoa; phylum Chordata; class Aves; order Tinamiformes; family Tinamidae; genus Nothoprocta; species Nothoprocta perdicaria. The sequence continues at coordinate 3,838,465 of NW_020455599.1, read as the reverse complement.
TTGCCCAGGATAGAAAGATAGACTCCTTCTTCTGTAGGGATACCCTGAGAAGATCTGGATGTGCATCTGGATCTGTAGATGTGCAGCTACATTGCTGTGCCACTGTCTGCCACCACTTGAAAATGTAGCCATGCACTCCTCTTTGGAAATGGTTTTGGATTTCCTGTAAGCTCCTTTTTATCTTTTCTGTGAAAAGCTCAAGGTATCTCCAGTGTGGAAATCTTTAAAAATAGCATTCTGGAAGTTCTCTTGGTTTGGGGGCTTCTTTTGTGAAGAACTTTGGAATACCTCCTTTTAAACTCAATTCCCTCTTGAAGATCAACATGATGGTCAAACGGAATGCAAATCTGGAAATCAAACTCAGATGTCTGGGACACAATTGCAGAGAATCCCAATGAGGCAGGTGCATGATTTCAAATGACAATTTCTTTTCCTCCGCTGCCATCCCCTGTTTACCTGTTTTTTTTTTCCCTTTTTTTTTAAATTCAGCTTTGGCTGCATGACCCAGACCAGCAGGCCTGCCAACAATCATGTTGCATTTTGTTAACTGCTTATGACTTCTAGACAGTGTGCTGCTGTGATTGTCACACTCTTTTGCTTAAACATACGGCCCATGGAGACACAAATTGCTACAGCATGCAGCTTTCCACAACAGATTTTTACATCCAAATTGGAGATGCTGTATGTGGCTGCTGAGATTGGCATGGTCTAATCCTGGAAGAAACAGCTCTATGAAGTACCTGGCATGCTGGCTTTCTTAGGCTTAATTAAGAAAAACAAAGATGCTATCAGACTTTTCTCAATCCAGTAAAAATGCTGCAAAGATGGGGTAAGTATGTGTATGATGCATTGGAGTGACAAGAATGACAATAAAGAGTTTGAAGAAGTGAAAATAAGTGATGATAACCTAACTGAGGAGAAGGAAAGGTATTTTATTTCCATTGTGAATTAGGATGAGTCTGGGATTCAAAAATCCAGCCTGATTAAGTTTCCTACATTGGGATATTTGAAGCTCCCAATACAGTAAACTTGGTGGAAATTTTTCTGAGGTTTTCATTGTGTAGGAGACTTTCTGAGCTAAGATCTAGGCCCTTTTTCAACAGCGAAACATAAAAACCTTGAATATTAAAACTGAGTAGCTGGCATAACAAAAATCCCAAGCAATCCTTACAAACGTTAATCTGCAGAAGTACAATTTATTCACATGTTGATGGGCAGGCAGGAAGAGTACTTTTCAGTTCCTCCCTTCCTTCAAGTTGATTCCTTTTATATTTTATATCTGAATCAGAGAAAAAGATTTTGAGTTTCTGAGGTATTTTACATGACTTTCTTGCCACAAACCTGAGTTGTCATCCAATATTGACATAGCTTTGATATTGCTAGAAAGAATTGGAAAATTGTCATTGCCCCACCACTATGGATGCAGTTTTGATACAAGTACAAATTTGAAGGATGGAAAACTTGGAGGAGAAACAGATTCTAATTTTGTGGAGATGTACTGAAGTGTTTAAACTCACATATTTTCCACCAGACTTGTTAGATCTGAGTAGATGCAAGAAATCCAGTAATAAAAATATCCAGATACACCAGACTCTTTTATGGAGAAGAGTTAATCATGGATCTTCAAGAAGAAAATTTGAGCAGCTGCTCTATTTCACTAGCTGTTGCTTTTATTTATAATGGTTCCATACTGGTAAAATGCACTGTAAAGAAAATGGCCTGTGTAATATTAGTTTTAAACTCACTGAAAGCTAAGCTGTAGCAAATATCTAAAACTTTTTGATATTTTAAGATTTTGAAGTGTGATCTACAGTCATGGAAGTGGATGTGTATGGAGAGCGTGATCCACTGATCCTTATTTTCCTTGGCCTCTTGACCTATCTTACCTTCTGAAATACTTTTCTCATCTTCCTGGCTTTCTACTGTATGTTCCTCAATATCTCTTTCCAAAAGTCCTTTTTAAAAAATGTAGTTTAATTTCCCAATACAAGCACAAAGACTGTTTCTCTACAAATTTATCCACTTACAGATGGTCTGTCTCCTTCCCTCCATACCAAGAAAGTACAATGTTACCCTGTCTTATTCCCCTCCCCTTTTCAGTCTTGGAACAAGCAGAGAACTTGTTCATTAATGTTTTTTTCTGTTGTGAAGTTATTGGACCAGGTATGTATGAGTTGGAATTGATTTGACACATCAATAAAAATGAATGGGTTGGAAAAAAAAGAAATTAGTGATTAGCTATTGTAAGGTGCCCAACAGATCTTCACAGCTGAAGAGCTTTGAGTTAAATATGGACCAAAATCCAAAACTGTGCATAACCTGTAACAGTGTGAAGGCTTAAATCATAGAATCATAGAATCATAGAATGCCGAAGGTTGGAAGGGACCTCAGAGGTCATCGAGTCCAACCCCCCTGCTCACGCAGGGTCACCTAGAGCACGTGGCACAGGGCTGCATCCAAGCGGGTTTTAAAGATCTCCAAAGAAGGAGACTCCACAACCTCTCTGGGCAGCCTGTTCCAGTGCTTTGTCACCCTCACAGTGAAGAAATGCTTCCTTAAGTTCCTGTGGAACTTCCGATGCTTCAGTTTGAAGCCATTTCCTCTAGTCCTGTCCCTGCCCACCACTGAAAAGAGGCCGCCCCCCTCCTCCTCACTGCCTCCCTTGAGGTATTTATACACGCTGATCAGGTCCCCCCTCAGCCTCCTCTTCTCCAGGCTGAACAGATCCAGCTCTCTCAGCCTTTGCTCATAGGGCAGATGTTCCAGGCCCCTGATCATCCTGGTAGCCCTGCGCTGGACTCTCTCCAGCAGCTCCACATCCCTCTTGTACTGGGGAGCCCAGAACTGGACACAGTACTCCAGATGTGGCCTCACCAGGGCTGAGTAGAGGGGGATGATCACTTCCCTCGACCTGCTGGAGACGCTTTTCTTAATGCACCCCAGGATCCCGTTGGCCTTCTTGGCCACCAGGGCACACTGCTGCCTCATGGTCAACTTGTCGTCCACCATGACACCCAGGTCCCTCTCTGCGGGACTGCTCTCTAAATCAAGTCTAAATCAACCTAAATCAAGTCTAAATCAATCTAAATCAAGTCTTTGTTGCCTGTCTTTGTTCTTGAAATATATAAAATCTGTTCAGTGAAACAAGCATGCATAAGATATCGACAGTGAAGAGTGCCTTTGTCATGGGAGAGTAGAGAATGGAATATTTTCAAGGATTCTCTTACCCAGTAGTTAACCTGCGATATATGGGATATATGAAAAACCTTGTTCTGAGCATTTTTAATTTGTTCTTACTGAGAACACTGTTAGACACTAGTGTGGTTCTGAAGGAACAGAAGGTTTTTGGAAGCAACTGGACGTCAGTGAGCCAAACTAAACCAGGACACTGTGGGTTTGACTGTGTGGCTTGACTCTGTTTTCATTGAAAGATCACCAGCAGGCTCTGTCAGAAAAATGCATTCCTGAAGCACAGGTGGCAGAAAAGGCTTGGCCATATGCACAAGTACTCATGTTTCTGTCACTGTCAAAAGCTGTTCTAGATGCCTCACAAAACAGTAAGCGACTGTAAGGGATCTAAGCGACTTCTTAATTTAGTTGGGCATACCATAATGAAGACAAAAATGCTTTCCTTCATTAGAAACAGGAGAAATAATAGAGTGGTGAAGGGAAAATGGTGGTAAGTATTAAGTGAATGATGTCGGAGCTATATGAAGACCTTACCAGTATTTAATCCAAAATAAAGTATTTGCCATTGAACTTCTGTTACCTCTATATTCTCTGAATGTATCACTGGCAAGATTAGGCCTATTGTCACTCTCACAATGGAATAGGTGATTCTCCCACTTCTGACCTGGGCTCTGGCTTATGATGTTCTTTGTGTCACTCACAGTTATGTAGTAACTGCAAGTGAATTTCTATCTGTAGGCCCAGGAATGAAGATAGTGACCTGTCAGCTTTTCACTTCTAGCCCCAATCAAAGAGGGATTTATTTCATGATAGGGCTGTAAAATTCAGATAAAATAGGGTTTACTGATAGTGGCTGGACATCACACTTATTCACAACTGGCTGCACCCCGAAGATAGATAAACCTTTCTCAGACATCCCTCACTGTGTGCCACAGCACAGTAGTAACTTTTCATTCCAGGGAGAGAGCTCATTTCTAAACCTTTGAGATACATCGCATTTTCCAGCTGGACCAGAAGGGTTAAAGGAGCTCACAGGAAGCTAATCATGCCAGGGACCATGCCTGTGCTATTTCTTCATACTGGCATCAGTGGACTGAGTGTGAGTGAGTCGCCATGTGCAGGTGAGGACTGACTTTCCATCTAGAAAGGTGTGATGAATATTCAAATTGCCAAATGTAACCAACTCTTTACCGCATAGGCTCAGGACTCCATATTTAATAATTTTCACAGGGCATAGACCAAACGAGCTGCAGTACTTCCTGAGAAGTTTTTGCAGTAATTCCAGAGAAGATTTACTGGTGCTGTGACTATACTGCCGGATAGCTTTGGTGGCATGGGTGCAAACGCCATGAACTGTGAGACCAGTTACAGCTGTGGTATCTCAAGAAGACATGCAGACAGGGCTCACTGCAGCTAAACAACTCTTGAAAGACTTTTGCGTAGCCTGCTCTTAAGAGCTACTAGTCGAGATATCACCTCCCCTTCAATTTCTGATTTCTTAATTCTCCTCTCTCTGCTTTCCCTAAGGTAATGCTTAATCTGAAGCCTTAAACCAGTAATAGCCTCATGGCCAGAACGCAAAAATAGCAGAGGCAATATGCGTTAACACCAATTTGCAGACCTTAAGCATTTGAATTGTCTGAAAATGCAACTGTTTGGTTGTTGCAGCAGATTGGCTGGGGTTAGATTTGCAAACAATAAACTGCAGGCAAAATTATTCCAGGTTTGCCAGGGTAAGTAAAGCTTCCCATAACTCAAACATGTGGCTAGAAGCTTTTTGGATAAGAGTATGGACAGAAAAAATGATTTCCTCACAGCTGTTCAGACAGGAAGTCTTTGACTGTGTTGTAACACAAGAGAATGAGACAGAGATGTCTCAAGCATCTTCTGAATCCTTCAACAAGCAGTGAAGGGGGAAGACCTTGTTTGCCAGGAAAGTTGCCTTGTCTGGGGAAGAGAGTTGTTCTAGGGTGGTGATATTGCTTCTGGTGATTGGATTAGTTCACCCAGAGCATATTACAAGGCACCACGCAGGACCACATGGCTGAAAGTGTTCAGTAATGCCAGCATTTTCTGAAACAGCAACAAATCCAGTAGTTTTATCCAAGGAACTTGATATCCTTCCTGGACATAGATGCAACTCAAATCTGGTTAGAATTAACTAGGTGTAATCTGAGATCTTTTCTTCACCTTCATGGCATTTTTCTGTATTTCCCATAGAGCAGCTCAAGTGTGGTTCCTCTCCCAAGCATCTCTGAGCTGGCAGTCACGCAAAAACAGACTTTCATGTGCTTTGCAAAGCTTCTCTCTTCCAGCTAGTTTGGAATATGAGGAAAACAGAGCCTCTCAAAATAGACAAAGGCTTCCACTTTCCATTCTGATCAAATCCCACTATGTGCAGGGAGGATGACATTTCCCCCATTCACCTTAAGAACAGTATTTTGAAAATGCTGTTTCCTCAGTGATTTGGACATTGCTTGGCTGAAGCACAAAACACAGCAACAATATTTAATTCTCTCTTAATATTTTCTTTAGCTTTGATTCACTGCAGTGTAATTTTGGAACCTTAATCTAGTTTCATCAGCCATGACTGAAGCTACAAAACAGGGTGAGTTATCAGAAGATACAGCACGGAGATAAATAAAGGAAGTTTCATTTGGCACAAATTATCAGGAAATCCTATTGAAATCAAGCCATCAAGGAAATGATGGAAGTGTATGATTTCACTGAAAATGTACATGCATACACAGACATGGATACATAGCCCTTCCACATAATCAAAAAATCAGTTTCATTTTTTTTCTGAGGCTACTATGAGTACTTTAATGTGCCCTGGCTCCAGTCCTTTGCTGTTGTCAGTAGCCATTTTACATCATCCCTAAGGGAAGTTACACCCTTTCAGTATTTTGTGCTTCATTTTTTCCTTCGATCCAGATCTAAACCATACACTCTGGAGAAGTGCGGAACCTGAGCCTAGATCTGAATTTAGCAGCAGGCACACCTAATGGATCATTACAATTTATTGCTTTTGTTGGGGGAGTCCCCTGTAGACCCTCCTGAAGTGGGCTGTGCTACTGGGATGCAATTTCTGCTGCCAGCATCTCGCACTAAGAGCAAAGGCAAACCACACGTGGCGAAGAGGAGCAGCGAGCAACCCTAAGGCAGGTGGGGATGTAAGGTGGCCCTTACCAGCAATAACTTTGCAGCATGATTGTTGGAGGGCACTGAGGCTGTTTATTCTTTCTCCAGAACTTATTGCTGATTCCTGTCAGATCTGGTGTTTCCTAATCTGCCTCCAAATGCTGCTCTAACTGCAGCCCTATCTCAGGGGACTAAATGACCCCAGCTCTGAAAACAAGGATCAACAGTTACTTTGCAAGAGGTGCACTGTAGGAATTGGGCACTCTAGGCTCTGACTCCCATTTGTCTGTGGTTTAACAGGTGTAATTTTTGGCTTACCTCAGTGCACTTCATTTTTGTTGCTCTTAAGGACAAACTGCTGGCAAAAAGGGCTACGTAAAAATACACTTGGGTGCATAGCTGTAGGATATTTCAGGCAACATCCTACTGTACGTCTTCAAGAGAGATCCAGGCACTGGTGCTTTATAATTGTGCATCCATATCACTGAATATGGATAGCACTTACAAGTACAGTGTAACACGTTGACAACCCTGCACACATAAATATGCATTGTTCTCAGGTACCACCCAGACAAAGAAAGAGCGCAGTTTTTATTTTTATTTTTTTTTAGAGTCCTAATTACTTAATCGGCAAGTCAAGACAAAGGACCTCTGATCTCCAAGCACTGCTCCCTAACTCATTCCTGTCTTGCTCAGATCCCACCAATTATTCCTTTTTTTTCTTTTTTTTTTTTTTTTTTTTTTTACCGCTATTAGCTCTTGAACTCCCTGGTTTGTTCTCTACCTCTTTTGGATGACTTTTCAAAATTCAGATCATTCCAAAGTAAAAGCTTTAACTGTCCTTTAAACCAAGATTCCTTTTTCTTTTTGACATCAAGACTTTGTTCTTTGATAACTTCAAATGCTTCTCCCGCTCTGCAGTGAGTACTTAATTCTCACCAATGGTTTTGCTTTTCCATCAGGCATAGCAGTAGCACCCTGAATGTTGTTTATCTGCTTTGGTGATTCGTTGTTTTGTTTGATTCTTTTTCCTTTTTCTATTTTTTTTTAATTTCTCAACTATATTCATATAAACAATGTTATTATTTGCTCAATATTGTTGTGAGGCTTTTTGTTTTTCCTAATTATGTAAAAATACACTTGCTTTTTAAATACAATTAAAGCTCCCTTTATGTGTTAGCAGAACTGCACAACTGGGGTTTTCATCCTGTGCACTGCTTTCTTTGACTGTGAAACAAATAAAAGACAAGCTTTTGCATTTCATAACCTTGAAGTTCTCTGAGTAGTTTCACCTCCAGGGCTGGGTAACTGAGTGTTTTCAAGCAGCTTAGGGAGAAAAGGGTGTGAGATGGAAGAAAAAAAGGCAGTAAACAAGAATATGAGTTCCAATTTTTGAGATTTAGGTTAAACTGGATAGCCACAGCAAAAAAAGTAGAGAGAAAAAGGGACAATATGTATATGACAGAACAATTTGATCATTAAAATAGCCTGTATATTATATTATTGTTATTATATTTCAACATGAAGGAGCTAACTCTCTGCTTATAATATCCCATATTTTTGTAGTGCTTTTCATCCTGTAGTAGCTCAGATTATATTAGTCTTGATGGACTGAAAGAAACATGCAGGGGCCAAGTTACCCATTGCAGGTGAGTGACTGTAGATGATGTATAATGTAGCAACAGATTTAAAAGTGCCCTGCATGGCTACACAACAGTTTGAAGCCAGCTGAAGCATTTTCCTACAAAAGCAGGTGAACTAGAAGGGAGGCAGTGGCTGATGAGTGGTGATGAGCTGTACAGTGCTTCTCGGATCGCAGGGTAAGAACATGACTACTTGCATTAAACCATCACTATCCCCTCTACGCATCCACTTTCTTTTCTTTACTACTGCAAGAGGCCAAGAAAACCTGTATTTTCCAAATTTGCTAAATGGTGGATGCTCTAGCAGTACAGTGAGCTCACTTGATCTGTCAGAACTAACCAAGAAACTGTTTATCAGATGCAGCAGATCTATACTGCTTTCTCCATCAGCCAGCTTTACCTTAAAGGCTGTTCCTCCAACATCGAGCCCTGTCTGACCTTGCTTAGCTTGTGCTAGCTACAGAATCACAGAAAGGTAAACACAGTAGCACAAGTAACAACTTTTCAGACAAATTTGATAGTTATTTGTGCTTTCTATAGACAGACTTCAGCCCAGACTTGAAGTAGTGCTTGATTTGAGATGACACTTGTTTATGTACTTGTAAGATGTTGATTGGGAACAAAAAAAATCAGATTCCTGTTGTAGTGAAGCCCGTTTTCTCTTTAAATAAATTGGAACATTAGATACTGTACGGATACATAAAATGTGGGTGTTTCTAATGACAGACAGTGCTGAGATAATGGACTAAATTAGTAGCATGTTCTGTGCCATGTTCTGTCTGTGTTAAAGAAAACCTCTTCATGCCATTTAATGACTGTCCTCATGTAGTGAAGATGTTGTGTGGGGAGCATTAACCCTGTTTCTATTAAATGTTTTTTTTTTTCATACTACTTTATGTGCCCACAGGAGAGTACAGTTACAGAGGTAATCTGCAAAATGTTGATTTGCAAGCAGAATCCTCAAACTGCACAAGGACACACAGCTTTCTCTGACTTTCAAGCGCAAGCCTAGTCTTCAAAAAGCTTAAGAAAAAAGTGTGGATACTAGTAGGACAAATTCTTCTTTGTTCACTACAACTTCAGAAATACACACTGATATACACTAGAAATCAAAGCAAAGAATGTACCTTGCGCTGTCCAGATTTCTTCTTCTGTTTGTCAGCAGCATGTTTGTGCATATAAATAAACACTATTGTATTCATTTTACAGCTCTGGGCCAAGAAGGCAGTCAGAGGTTTATATGACTTGATTGGCATGCTGTGACCAATCCTCCTGCTTTCCTTGAGGATTTCTGCAAAGCAGGATACTGAGAAATAAATTGTAGAGCTTGCATTAACATTGCAAACAGTGTAGCTTCTCATTTAACTGACTTGGGAGATGACATTTAGTCCTGGATCTCCCTCAGAAGGATCTCCTTGTCTCCCTCACCAAAAACTTATCATAGTTGTTTCCCTTTGTATAAGAAGCACTGTATTTTTAGAATGCTGTAGTCCATGACATTTCATGGGAGGAAGCATGAGGATGGAGAACCGTCTTATTTTAGTTAATGTCCTTGGCACAAAAAGTACAAGTGTGCTAAAGCAGATAGGAGGTATTGTGAACACATATAAGGGTTAGATGATCATAAAAGATGATGATGAAGACTTTGGTAGTCTAGCAGAAAGAAATGGGATGACATTTGTAGAACAAAGAGGAAGACTATCTACTTTAGAAATAATAGGGAAATTTCTATTATAGGAATTTATTGGTTACAAATGACAGAAAGGAAGAAAAAATCTCCTTACACTGGTCAGATTACTATGGGTATACAATGCCATATAGTGTGGGAAGGCATTATATGATGTCCTCATTCTTAAACCAATAGTTTTAATTTTTCCCAGTTGTGGCAAAACTACTATTTTAACAAATGTAAATACATCTTTTCCTAACTGAGAAAGAATTCAGCTGCACACTTGCCCCATTCCCAGATCTTGCCACCCACAAACATTGCTGTCACTAGTGGAGTGGTCCATGCTCCTACCAATGCCATGTTGCTCTGGCCACTGCTACAGCCGACACTGTCCCTGATCTGGTAAGCTCACGAGTGTGAGAAGCTACACTTCCTCTGTCATTGCCCTATGTATCCCCTAGCCTATCTGGGATGTGTGCAAGCTTTGCTAACAAATGACAAATACATTTTTATTTCGTTAATAAACCTAAAAAGTCAACACATAAGCCAACCTCAGGTACCTGCAGAACAAATGGAGTAGAAAAGGAAAAAAAGAAAAAGGCCAGTCATTAACTATATTTTTGTAGTGATGTGATACTGCAGGAACGACCTATGAATCAAGAAAGGATAAATGGAAACTTGTCCTTAAACAGGAGATAATACACATGACTTCTGTTAAGTGCCAAACCTTATGAAGGTAAGAGTAGGAAGGATGATCACTATTTTTGAATCATGTAATCTATATTTTGTGATCAATGATTATAAAGGCTGACTTGAGTAACAAAATTCAGGCTCCCTTAGTTAATTGATGTATGACAGAGAATGTTGAAAGAGATCCTTTTTTCAGCTCAATCTCACTTTATACTACAGTTGTACTAAGTTAATTAAAGTTTTCATTGAGCATTCAGATGCTGAAGAACAATCAATCTGTTTGAATTTGCCTGTGAATTTTCAATAGGAGGAGAGCTGGAATTGGAGAGTCTGTTTTAAGTGACCTGTTTTGTGAAGACACATGCTTATAAGCCTCTATATTGCAACACACTGTACTGCTGTAGTCTCAAGATACTTCCCTGGCAGAGAAGAGCAATCGATAACAAAACAGTTTCTTATGTAATCATTTGCAGGCTGAATATTTACATTTGCTTTTTCTCTCCCTGCATGTATGAATGATGAATTTAACACGCACAAAAGCAAATTCATTTGAGAGTATTCCATACTGATGTCTGGTCTTTCATGGGCAGATGACAGCTGGATATAGAGATGATATTAATATTGCTTCAATTTTGCCAGCTACAGTTCCTATCATTCACCTTCCTTTATCCTGTTTCTTCAGTACATAGGCTGCATCTATCAAATACTTTTCCCTACTCTGAAATAAAGCCATGAATTTGCTGAAGTATGAAGTGGTTTAGAAGTGTGCTTTTTTTGATGCTCTTGTGAAAATCTGGTCCTATTTATCTAATCAGTGATTTTTGAAAATTGTGTTGTTTTGTTTATACTATGCAAAGTATAAGATGTGTTTTGTCCCATGCAGGCGGTATCCCAAGACATTGGTTTCTCCAGGAGCTGACACAGGAATTGAGGACAAGGACCATCCCTGTTGCCATGCTCAGGCAGAAAACAAGAGGAAGAAATAGCTACTCAGTAATAGAGATGACATCTTCACTTGCTGGGGGTAAAGGAGCAAGGCCCAAGTATTATAGAGCGAGCTTGAACAAGACTAGGAGAGAGAAGACACAAGTAAGTCTGCGCTTTCTCCTTTCCTCTCCCTCTCAAACTGAGAAATAGCACAAACAAGAGAAATTAAATTAAAAGGAACACGAAGATTGAGAAAAATAAATTGCATCAAATTAACAAATACTGTCCTGAAGATTGTTCAGTCTTAGATCAGCCTCTTTCAATGCGGGCTTTACCTTTCCTTATGTCATGACAAGGAAAAAAAACCTGCCACTTTAACAGAAGAAGAGAGCTTAGAGGAGCCACAGTCTTCTTTTCATTCTTGCTGGCAGTGAATCATTGGATTCAGCCACCTGAAGTCCCTGGGTCCTGTAAAAGGAGTCTTTCTTTTTACAGGAACAAAAGAAAAACTTTAGTTTGTTGTAGTTTTATGCACAAAATCATAATAGGGAAAACTGCATCAAATCTGTTTAAAATTCTGCTGACCTAGTGATCTTTTTCTTTATTTTTCCTAGGAAATAAAATTGCATATATATATTTTTTCTTTCTCCAGAGACCTCAAATTGTTAAGTCAACAATTTTAATATGAATTTTTAATTCTTTCGCATTTCTAGCAAAGCAGACAACCTTAATGAGGATTTTTATGTCCTGTGCAAAAACTGTCAGAAATCAAGCCATGTTTCTCATGTTGTTTGGAATTACAGGAATGTGCAGAGGCCTTAGTAAGCCAACTGTGCTAAATGATGTGAAGACCTAGCAGAGGCTGCCCCTTGCTTAAGAGTGCTGTACTCTTCTGCATCTCATGAGCTGTGACTTACAAGATACTATAACAGAACTTCTAACACAAATAGTGTATTGTCCTAAACTGAAATATAATCAACACAAAGGAATCTGCATATTAATAGATGAGAAACGTATGTTCATTTCTAATAGCTGTCTGTAGCCGTCCCACGTTATTAAGATCTCAGTGGCCCATACTGTCTCCTGCATCACGGAGTGGGAGGCCCCTCAGGGAGGTATTGATGAGATCAAAGTAGTCTTAATCAGAAGAATACATAACTGGTGCATAGAGCCCTGAATGTGGATCCTATCCTCTGTCCTTGCCTTTACCCACTACACCATTTACAACTACATGTTGTCAACTACAAATATCTTTCCAGATTGGGGAAATTCACTTAGGCCATCATTGATAAAAGATTATTGGGCTCACTTGGTGTGATTTTTAGGTGAGAAAATATCAGTTCCAAGTCCAATTACATCAGTGTCTTCAGACCAAGAAAGAAACTAAACTGCTGGAAGACAGATCCTCTTAGGAGGCTAATCTTAATTTTTCAGAAGATATGTTGTTCTAGTTGCAGAAAGGAAGAGTCAAACAAGATCTTTTGCTAATGGCCATGTGAAAGGCTGGCTTTATATGATCTATGGACAGAATACAATAACAGAGAATAAAGATCTGTTTTTAGTATAGATTGAAGGAGATCTCCACTGACCTGCACAGCATCATCATTCAGTGGAAAAGTCACTGCCCAAGACATTTTGTATAAAGCGCATAATCTGTTACTTCCTTACATTCTTCATGCAATCATAAAGTTTATCATCTCCTTCACCATCCGTGATGGTAGTATATGAAATATCCTGAATAATGTAAACAAAACCCTATAGTAGAAACCAAAGACAAGACTGGGGATCCATGGCAATAAATCTAGGGCAAAGCCATTTGACATATGGTTGTAATTATTTGCCAAGAAAAGAAGCACGAATTCAAACATTCAGAGGGAGATCTTACAGAGCCTTAAAACTACAACTGAAAGATCCAATATTGCCCCCAGAGACAAAAATCTCTATTTGCTCAAGCACCATGCTACCCTATCACTTTAGATGTATTATATTAAAGCTGCTATCACCACTGCTGGGCTATCTTCAGAAATAATAACTCTTAGCCACTGAAAGAAAAGGAATTACTTTGTTCAGTGTAACCTGCAGGGCTACTCAGAGAGACATTTTCTAACGATGCTGAATAAATTGAGAACACAAATCTTACTTAATTTGTGGCTGGAGATAAACTTAAACTTGAGTTTAGAGCCTGAGTTAATATTCTTCCTCCATCTTTCTCAGTCTTCCTAAATCAGCAAAGACAGACACTATCAAGAGCGTATGAGATGCCAACCAGGACATAATCAGCAAAACATAGGACATTCTGAGCATATGAGGCAAATGATCACTCAGGGAGATGTTGATGGCCTTATGCCTATTCATTTATCTACTTGAATCAAGGGAATGGATAAGGAGGGGGGAATGAGTATTAGGAACGGGGGAGGGAGTTGAGGCATGATTAACAATAGGTGTGAGACAGGAAGAACTAGATTAAACTGATCCATATGCAAATGACTTGAGTCTGATTGCATCAAACCATGCACAGTTTAATGAGTATGGTGCGATGCCTTTATCTTTGCTTGGATGTGTTCTGAAATAAGGACTGCTCCAAGATAAAACACACTTTAATAAGGAGGTTTTTCATTGCAAGGTCGATCTGTATTTGCATTTCTCTCTCTGAGCCACACAGCTTTCCTCAACCTCCATTCCTTTTTGAGAGATTAGTCAGTAAGCATTTCTGCATTGCTGACACACATTTTACACACTGCTCACTTAATATGTGTGTGAGTTTTCCTATGGGTCTTTATGACTTAGATGAGACATTTGGTAATGTGGACTAAGTGTCAGACTCTTATTTTTCTATTATTTTCTACCTAGCTCTCTTTGCCTGTCTGTTATTCTGAAGTTCTGCAAAATCCTTCCAGTTTTCTCACACTATAATACAGAGACATAACTTAACTTTGATACAGCATCTTGGGTCTAATTCAGAACTGCATCATTGCTGTGATGTGGTGATAACTCCAGTTTCTATGTAGTTAATCTGATTTTACACTACTGTAACTGAGGTCCAGCCCTCTATTTCAAAAGTGTGATTTAGCTTCTTCCAAATGGCTGCCTTTGTGTTCTAAATAGAGCAACTAGGCTACTCTAAGCTTCACCTGTCTTAGGCTCTGCTTATGATTACAGATGCAGATGAAACACAACAGAGGGAGACTCTTCCTCTTGTAGAAGTATGAGGGTTAGAAAAAATCATTCTGCTGTAGATATTTCAGTCTCACGTGTTTCAGTCTCAAAATGCTGATATTGAGCATTAGTCCCCAAATAATTCAGGCAAATAAATAACAATTACCACTGAAATAACTTTATGAAAGAAATCTGTCTTCATAGCAACTGAAATTTGCTCAGAAGTAATGATCAATGTTGAATTAGGCTGGTGTATAAACCCACTTTCTCCACCATCTCTTCGCGTGATCACCTTCCTCCTTTTATCATGAAGGTGAAACATTTCAATAGAAACATAGATCCCATGCTAACAGTCCCTGAGCACAGACACTTCCATTAAGATAGAAATAATCACAGGTCCTAGTGCCTAGCATATTGGGAATCCTAACTTGTTACTGAATATTAGAGCATTAACATGATCACTTGTTTTCCACCACTGGACTGCTTCATGTCCTGAAGAACCTCTCTTTATATTCTTTTGAAAAGAATGTGTTCTTACATTGTTTCTTTCAATTCACTCAATTTGTTTTACTTACATATCTTTTAGCTTTTCTGACTCTGTTCCTAGTGTCTGCAACTTCTTTGCATCTCACCATTAATTCTCATTCAGTGGCTATAACAGTCTTTCTTATCTTAGATCATAATACTGTCCTTATGTGCACCTTTACATCCTATGCTACAGCCACACAATCTCTCCTCCCAGACCAAGGCTCTCACAGCAATAAAAGACTGGGAAGTGTTAACCCAGTCATAGAGACTTGATAGCAGAGTCCTACTTCTTTCTTAATTTACTGTTATGTATTATTATTTGGGGTGTTGCAGTGTCTAAGGTCCAGAAGAAGTCTAGGTAGCAGAATGACTCAGTTATAGCTGCTTACATCCTTATGTACCTAGTAAAAGAGTATACCCTAGGAGCTAGGTGTGAATTGGGTGGTTCCGGAGGTAGGCACATACCTTCGTAGTTCTTGGCATCATCTAGGACCTTGTAGTGATAGTAAAGGAAAAAAAAATATGGTGTCTGTTCCAAAAAGATTGCCCCTGAAGTAAAAGATGAACTGTTAATACTGATAGATAAGGGATATGAGGGATTAGTAGCAGGGGTTGGTGTGTTTGTTGTGCTATACTTTAGAAAACTGTGTTGCAGTAATAAGCATAGCTACACTTCATAGTCCTTACTGTGAGACTCCTATCGGGGTAGTTCACAGTCCTCCTATTTATATCCCCAAATAGTTCTTCTTTTCATGGATTAAA
Source organism: Nothoprocta perdicaria (assembly GCF_003342845.1). Taxonomy (NCBI): domain Eukaryota; kingdom Metazoa; phylum Chordata; class Aves; order Tinamiformes; family Tinamidae; genus Nothoprocta; species Nothoprocta perdicaria. The sequence goes on along the minus strand of NW_020455599.1, from coordinate 3,822,760 downwards.
CAGAGAGATCAGATGGCTAAAACGGTGAGTTAAAGTTAGATGCTTAAAATCAGGCCTTGTGAATCTCCACGTTCCTCCTCCCCCACCCGCAGGGATGATAGGCACGAGTCTTCAGGTGGTGGTGCTGGAGTATCCCTTCTCACTGCTGTCAAGCTTCAACTGAAGGAAAATGTTTTTAAGGTCAGATCTGAAGATGGAGAAGAGTGTAGCTTTGTGACTGTGACAGGGAGCACAAAAAAATCACAGAGTTGGGTGTCAGTGAGTGGATGATAGAGGCTGGCACCATCACATCCTTCTGCAGAAGGAACTGCCTTTTCCATACTGACATGGAGTTGGTCGCATCTCAGGCACAGTTTCAATCTTTCTTTGACTAGGTGCTATCAGAGGTCTCTTAGAAAGCTTTGCCCTTGTTAGGGCTAATCTGAATCAGTATAAACACATTAAACAAATGGGTTCACACTGGCATACATTCTAAGCTATTTACTGGAATTAATAAAAATCATCATTTGTCAGAGAAACACTTAGGTTGAAATCTTGATACCCTTGTAAGCCCATGTGTGGTCTCAGTGACATCAAGTTCTAACCATTTGTTTTCAAATATTTTTACCCTTTCACTTAATCTGACATCCCGGTTCAAGTGGTCGCTGGGCATTTCTCTTCTCTCTCATGTGAGAAGGGTGAATCTGTTTATTTTCTGTCAGGTCTTTTAGCTACTAGTGAAGACTATTATTAACCTCCTTCTGGTCCTCTCAGTTGTCCAAGTTACATTTTCCCTTTATAAGCACTGGCACTGCCATTCATTACCACTCCAGAGTTGGCATGTATATTTTAAATTCTGCTAACATTTTGAGTGCCAGCTGTGTCACAGTTCTGAAGTGTATCTGATGACTATGGTCTGAGGTGAATCAGGGATTCTTGAACACCGACTAGGAATCAGTGATGGGAAGCAGAAGCATCTACTGGTAGTGCCATCAGATACTATGAGTATTGCTTCCACATTGCATGTGTAATTTTATTCTGACATCTTCATCTCAGGTTGTCACTTGTACTTTTGCTCCCAGTATCAACACAGGAATCTGTACTGAAATTTAAGAGCAAGCATTTATATAGGCTTAGAGCCATGCCTAGATGATCTTTCATCTCCATGCCATTTTTACACTATAGCTGCCTCTTTTTTGTTTTCTTTCTCTTTCATTCATATAGCTGCAAGACCTTTTAATCTTTGCTGTAATTTCCTTTGGAAGAACTAAATCACCTTAATATTTGGCAACTCTGATTTTGTCCTTTCCATTTCAAATGCTAAATCTTAGACAATTTCCTGAATAATAAAAAAATGTGTCCATATATGCAAAAGTGGTCATAAGGCCTTTCTCAGCCCCTTTGCCCTATTTATCATAACTAATTTCTACAGGATTTATATTAGCCCAAATGTGTTCTTTGGAGGCCTGATCCAATTTCTGTTTAAGTCAGTGGCACTTTCGTGATAGATCTCCATGGCAGTGGGACTTAGCCCAAAGCCTGGTGTATTTAACTCAGTGTTAATCTGAAGGGCCTGTAATAAAACTGATGACTTTGATCTTCTCTTCTGGGAATGCAACTATGTCAGTCATTTCCATTTTTCTTTTTTAAACCTAAGAAACTGCATGTCAGATAGGTGGCTGTGAAGACAGTCCCCATCTGTACAAATTGTATTTCTTTAGAACAATACTTTGGATTGAACTAAAAATGATGCTATTTTCAGAAGAGGTAAAATTGAGGACCTCTTATTTAGAAAACTATATATAGAAAATAATTATCTTTTTGTGTTACTAGGCTCAGTATTATACGTATATATATATACACACATATATACATATATGTGTTTGTGTGCGCAAATACATGCTTGTGTATGGCTGCATTATTGCATATATATTTCTATGCACTGTATTAATAAATCAAATTCAATGACTCGTTTCTACTAGCACAGGAAAACAACATTTGTCCCCTTTAGCCTTATGGGACTCTTTCTTGGACTGAGCCTTGATAGGTGTTAAAAGCTTAGATTTTCTAATAGCAGTTGCAATGTGATTTTTTTCTGATATGGTCATCTATCCAGTAGAAATTGAACTTAGATCACCAGTTACCAAATGGTAACAACTTTGAAATATTGTCAACATTGGCTTGATTTGAACTGGTGACCTAAAGGTGAAGGAATTTCCTATTAATCATTCTTTCAAGCCATACATTCCCTAGCAGTGACAATTTAACAGAATTGTCAGAAGGCTCATCTATTACAGTCACAAATCAGGTAGTCAACAATAGCAATGTTTTAATCTTTATCTATCCTTGCTTCTCCCCTTGCTTTCCCTTTCCCCTCTGCCCCTAACATGTACAAACAGAAAGACTTTCCCTTTCTATAAATACAATGGATGTTGTTGTCAGTTCAGATAAGAGCAAATGCCAGATAGGATGGCAATATTTTCAGTCCTGGCAAATGCAATCATAAGTTCAGTTTATTAATATTGCAACAGTTGCACTAAATGAGATCACTTGGATAACAAAACATTTATCAACAAAACGCTGCCACCTACTGAAGTTTTGCAAACAGCCCAAATGATTGGATAAGATCACAAATTCACTCTGTCACAAGCTTATGGTCTTTGCTGAAATCATTTTTGGAAAAAAAAAAAAAAAAAAGCAAGAATGATAACCAGCAGAACAACACAAGACATCTCTTACTTGCAGTCTGTTCAGGAAGTGTCAGTAAATCCTGGAGAGCAACCTCCAAAGAGGAAAGGGGTTTTGGCTCTTTATGCTCAATGTGTTGTGGAGTTTTCAAGTACAGCTGCTAGCAAACACTTCCTATCTATCTATCTATCTATCTATCTATCTATCTATCTATCTATCCATCCATCCATCCATCCATCCATCCTATCTTATTCCTATCCACTGCTGTGTCTTGCAGAAGCCCATTATAAATGTCCAGTTTTCCTGTCAGGCTCATCTTCAATGCTTCTATTCGGTCCACACTAAACTGGCATCAAGTCCTCTTGCCAGGTTTTGGGGCTCCTTCACTCCAGGTAAGAAACGTTTTTGGAAATAAATATAAAAGAAGTGAAAGTAATAATAACATATCATCTTCTGCATTTTCCATTTCAGGATCTCAACCTTTTTTTTTTTTTTTTTTGTAATCTCATGCCTGTGAAACAAGTGTAAGTCCTCTGCACCATTTATAACAAGAGCTTACCTACCCATATTCACTGTTTTAGTAGGATCAGCTAATGATCATGTATATAGAAGCTGCGAAGGCTTTGAATAGGAATTCTGTGTCCATAAGAAATTTCAGAAAGCATTTCTCCAGAGTGTCATAACCTAGACTGGCCTTTAGGCAGGAGTCGAGATTTCACTTCCCAGATTCTTGTAAGAACTGCTTTGGAATATTTCATTGTTAATTATTGCTAAGAATGATTTAAACAAAATGGAAACAAAATTATTCATTATAATACAACTTTTTAAATTCACTGGTTAAAGAAAAAAGTATTTATGCTAATCAAGAAAAGGAAGCTCAAAGACTCAGCTCAACATGGTTTAAGAATGACAACCTCATTGCCCTTATTTCATGCAATAGATCACCCCTATTTTCCTTTGCAATGCTATTCAGCTGCTTATTTGTAATGAAAAGAAAATTAATACTTACCCTGGAACATCCTTGGATGCTAAAATTATAGGCATCTCATAGGATATTAAAAATGTGACTGCTCTTTAACACTAGAGTACAAGAAACTGTTTAAATGTGCATAACTTTAAGCAGAGGAGCAATTCCATTGAAATAAACAGGACTATTCAAACATTTCAAATTTTGCATGTGCTTCTGTGCTGTGCTAGCTTAGGGGCTAGGAATGGATATGCTTATTTAATGTAGTGTTTATCTTCTAAACCTTCATTCAGCATTACTGATTCCTTCTCTTTTATCAGACAGAGACGAGGACTTAGTTCTCCATTTTTCTAGTCTCCTTCTGGGCCAGCTTCAAACTTTATTGTGCCTTCCCATGCATTTGCATTTTCTATCTGATGTAGAAAATAGCAGCTATGAAACCATACCCTTAGTCCTGAGGGAGCAGAGCGGATGACTTGAAAGGAAACACGCAGAGGTTTGTCTAGATTAGGGAATGTGATCGATATTAGGTTGGGGTTGGTTCTTCCCGACCTAGTTCAGGTCCTTTCTGCACGGGGAAGCAAGTTCTCCTTTCTTCTCAGGATTTAGCTGTGCGCAATTGCCCTTGGGTGCCCTTCACCACGGTGACCACATGTCCCTGGCTCCATTCTCTTATCCTAACACTGGCATTGCCTTTACCGCCTGTGCTGGTGTGCTTGTTTAGTGTGGGATGTGAATGCATGCTGGCTACAGCACTGAGGACCCCCAGTAGCGGCAGGGCAGACCCAAAGCCTATTGGCTACCCTGCTGAACCAGCTTGCAGGACATTTTAGTCTCTAGCGTGTTTCTAAATCTGGATAGTACATGGTGGGTTAGTTACACTGTTGTCTCCGATATGCGTGGCATCTAACACATTCCTCGCTCTGAAAGCAGAGGAAAAAACTAAATCCCCAGTGTAGACCACCTCTAACTTGCATTGCTGGATATAAATCCTGACTAGTTTAGGTAGCTCTGGCCATTAAGCTGTGCTGTGCTGCAGCTGTTCTTCAGCACGTAGGAACTTCAAAGGGTTTTGATTCCACTCAGAGACACTGGAGCCAACGCATCTGCTAGCTCCTGTTGAGATGAAAGCAAGTGTTTAATGCACACCATTGCCCTAACCAGTGTGCAGGTGCAATTGCTGGCTGAAGCTCTTCATACTGGCCTATGTGTATATATACTTTTTCTATGAAGATTCATGGTTATTTCTGATCTCAGACCTTCTGGACTGCCTCTGTGACATCGTTTCTCTAAAAGTGTCTGTAGTTTTCTTCTTTCACTGGCACTATAGTGGTGATTGCAGGCTTTCCAGGGTCAAGCTGACAGGGCAGACTGCCCCAGCCCATGATCTCAAAAGCAAAGCCAGCGTAAACAGTGTATGTTGAGATTCACCTTCATTAGCTGAGCTAATAAAATAAGATTCCTGGCTTCTGAGGCAATACGCTAACCTCATCTAAAATTTTCCTTCATCTCTTTTACCTTCCAGCCTGCAAAGACATTTTTGAGAGATTGGGGAAAGCTTCCCTCTTATGGGGATTTGGCTGACCAGAAACAGGGTTTAAACAAAGATAAAACAGAAAGGGTAACAAGCACAGCCTAGGGCCAATGCATGTGAGTTGAGATGTTGCTTAAAGCGAGGCAAAGCTTGGTAGATGGAAGAAGTGAAGATCTTTGGTGGCTTTTCTCAATCTGCCTCAGTTCTGCCTGAATTATCATCTCCCCTTAGCCCTGAACTTCTGAGGAAGAGGGTAGAGGGTTATGCACCTTCATAACTCTCTATGATGAGCTGGAAGGAAATGACTATGAAATAGTGTCTGTCTCTGTCTGCATGGTAGACCTGTGATTTCACAGGAATCTGAAGGGTTTCCTGGCTAAAGAATATTGGAAAAGGAAGATTTCATGCTCATCTTTGGTGACTGTCTCTTGCTTATCCATGCCTCTTGGTGTATATTACATCTTGCCTTGCATATTAGTAAGGTGCTTTGAAATGGCACTCCTTTTGTGATACAGAATGAATCAGAGAAGAATCAACATAATACAACTTTCTGAAAAGAATATATTGGTCAAGTTACAAAAAATAACTCCACAATTTAGGGCAGAGTCTGACTGCAAGCTGCTGAGGACATGCTTACCCAGCTCCGGGCAGAGCCAGTCAAGCTGGCTCCCTGGAGCAAGACCAGTTGGACCTTCTAGCCAGGCTGTTCAGCCCTCATATGAAATGCTGCTCACTGGGACTGTGACATGCTTGCTCTCGGGTAAAATGAAATCCATCCTAAGGTCCATGTGTCCACAAGTAGGCCGGGAGGCAAACAAACAAGTGTTTGTGTAGCTTTCACGTGCAATGTGGAGCTGGTCTCATGTGCAATGTGGAGCTGAGCAGTTTTGGTCCTCATAGACTTGCATGTGCTGTACATCAGGATGGGGCTGAAAGTTTTGAGACAGTATTTTGTGTTGGAGTCTGTGGAGAGACTTGGTTGATGAAATGAGCTCCTACACACTGGGGAAAGAGGTGCCTCCTATGCTGTCTAAAGAGCAGCTCCCACCCATGCTTTTTATCCTTCAGTCACTGCTCTGGTCTTCCAGAGCACTGGTGAGGTGGAAGAAGCAACCTTGTAGAGCTCCTGATAAGGCAAAACTGTCTATTAGACTAGTGTGAAGATAGACTAGAGTTTTTTAGAGCTGTCAACTTTTAGGTCACAGAAAATCATTGCCTCTATTACTGAAGAAGCAACTTTGATATTGGTGATGTGCAGAAGCAAGTATAGTCTGGATTAAGAGCTATAATTTGTGGGCTGCTACTCAGTGAGCTTTCTTGGTACTATGCTTCTTTTTAAATTATGGAATTTATGCAGTCTGCAAATGAATAACTCCAGTGTGTTGCTATTATTCTACAAGTGAGCACACTCTGAAACTGCTGTATCTTAGTGTTAGTCTGAGATGAAGGCAGCCTCTGGAAAAGTCACTGCTGGCCACATTTCACTGCACAATATGCAAACAAAACTTAATGCCAAAAAAAAATCATTTTGAGTTTTAGTAGCTAGTCAAGAGAGACTTTTATATCTAGAGGACTGTTTTATTCATCCTCAGGGAAAAAGAGCTATTTCATAGTTTAGTCCCTCCAGAGACAATATTTGAAGGTACTGTGCCTAGACAGACTCTCTTGCATCTGGTTTATTTGGATGTTCTTTTACAAGCAAAACTTTCTGTATGTGTCAAATTTTCTGGCCATACCTATTAATGGAGTTGAGCACTGTGTAAATTAGAAACACTTATTAATTTGCTGTTCTTGTGGTCAATAGATTCATACTAGTGCAGACCAGAACAGAATCTTGTCTTGTCTGTCTTGTCTGGAGAAGTTTAGAGCAAATATGTAAATATTGTATATCCATTGAGCATAGGAAATCTTGAGCTTTTCTCATGCAGTACAGAGCTGACATTGCCATACCAAGAGGCAGAGCATACAGACGTCTGTAGGGCTCCATGGGGGTATTGTGAGCAGTGCCTCTATTAACTGGCTGCAGGATTTAGGGCACCTAGAGATAAAATCTTCAGAAAAATGATTACTTGAGGAAATACCTGACCTACTCAGAAACAAAACATGTGGGCACAGACAATACTTTGATACATACATAGGTGAACCTGACAAGAAGACAACTCCTAGGTAGACCAGGTGTCACATCCCTTTTTCCTGTCCAATTGCCATGTACTTTAGGAGATAGGTGACTGCATCTATTGCTTTTCAGAGAAATTGAAAAATTACCCCAAAAAGACAATCATTTGTGGCTACGATGCTACCTGGACATGGGGGTGTTCAATTCTCCTCTTCACTAACCATCCTTTTCAGTTCCAAAGCTCTTTGTAGCATCTGTAAAGAATGGTATCATTGCCTTAGCATATCAGTACATCTGCTTTCAGAAAAAATGCACATTTTTTAAATTAGGTAGCAATGAAACAGCAGGTTTGATTCCTAAAAAACTGCCTCAAGGACTTGAAAAAGTAAATAAGCATACATGCTTACATGCTAAAAATGCTAGGTTTCATTGAATCTTCATAAAACATGCGTGGAAATAGGTCTTTAAATTGTCTCAACAGGCTTAAGGATTTCCTTTTTCCATGAGTTCCATCCATCCTTCCTTCCTTTCTTCCTCTATTTTCTCTTTTTTTCTCCATATTTTTTTCTCTATTTTCCTCTCTTTATTTCTCCTCTTAAGAGCACACAAAAATATTTCTGACATTGTTTGCAAATGAAAGCTCAATTTTCTTTAAAATCTTAAAATACTTAAAATTCTATTCTATATATCATCAAAATGAACAACATTTGCACACCTTTAGTCTCCTTAGCACATTCTCATTTCTTTCTGAATGGAGAATTACAACAAGTATGGATAACGATAATCAAAGGCTACTAGAGGCAAGATGTATACCTTATTTCATAGATATATACCTTATAATTACACCATTATAAGTTATTTTCACATTTTCCCTAGAAAGAATAACAACCTTAGCCTGGTCTCTGGAATTGATTCAGTGTCACTCTGTTGCAAAGTCCTAGACATCCTTTTGCAGATTATATCTGCTTCTCTTCAGTCAGAGTTAAACCACAGCGAGTCACGACTAAGTCTTACTGAGAACTTATGAAATATCCTCCATATGGGGTTAAGGTGTTCCTCTGTGAGCATCTGCAAGGAAACAGTACAGGCCAATGGAAAGGAGGGTGACTTAGAAGTGCCTAGCAAATCTATGACCATGAGATCCCTCGGCTTTTGTAATGTCAGGAAATCAGCACCTAGGAATGGTTAAACAAAGCTGCCCAGTTTCGTACCCTGAAAATGTGCTATTCTGCTCTTGTGGAGTGTGTCAGTTCCACCTTGCTATTTAGGGGATGCAGGATCTACCTGTTACTGTACAGGCAACATCAGAGCTCCAAACAAAACAGCTTTGGGAGCTGATCGCAAACGCCCTGGTTGTAAGAGAACATAGTCCCATTGGCACAACAATAATTTGCACAGACTGTCAAACAGACTGTCCTGTGCATAGGACTGTACACGTGCCAGCTGTGAACTCAAACCTTTCAGTTGAATTTCTTGTCTCTTCTCATTACAATTTTTCCAGCTTGACTACACTAAAATTCATATTACTTTAGTGAGCATTTTTGTTTACACAGAGCCTGGTTTTCTTCAGCTGGCCCAAAATGTGTTTATTCACATTTTATGAAGACAGTGCCTGCAGAATCCATCAGGCAGGACTGTAACTTTCCTACACTTTGGCATATGTTTAAAAGTCACACTACACAGATTTAATGCTGGTGGACGATAAAGAGATTAAATTTTCAAGTGCCAGCTCATCACATCAGGATGACACAACTCCCACTGTATTGCTGAACTTGTACACGAGTCCTTTATTGTGGGTGTGGGGGAGAAACGGTTGAGGGAAGCTGGAGAAAAATGGTGTATTTATCAAGACAGCAAATAAGAAAATAAGTGCTTTAAACTATAAACAGCCTATTTTGAAAGGCTTGGCATGGTGCCTTGCGTGCTGTCTGCACTGCCTGAAAATTACATAACTTGGCGTGTAATCTGTGTGTGTGTGTGTGTAAGTGTGTGCTTGTGATTTTATTATGAACAGCTCAGAGTGATGGCTGGGAAAACTGCACATCAGTGGAACCTGCCTGGATGGAAACAATGTTCAGGCATTTGCTGGTTAATGAGTTAATAAGGCACAAAAGTATCAGGAGCTCATCCATGTAGCATTCCCAGCATGGCTCATAAGGAAGGGGAGAAGGATGTGCACTACTGCAAATGTGCTCCTTTCCCAAAGTAATGGCTCGTGGGATGGGATCAGCCTTGTAACACTTCAGGTGTCCATTTCCTGGAGAGCAGCTGGGAGGATTCGGCTAGTGTCTGCACTAGAAGATTGAGAGACAAGCCCTCCTATCCCTCTGTCCTCTGTCTTCCCTTACCAGCAGAGGAGACTTGGTTAAAATGCTGCTCTGGTGCCCACGGGGACCTGGCCAGAGGACATGATGTAGGGCTTTGACTGAGGGAAGCAGACAGCCTAGCCTGAATTCACAGCTTGTACATATTGAGGACAAGCATGTGAATAGAGATTCCAACACACACTATGCCCTTTACAGTATTTGTAAACAATGAAATGTAATGCATGTATGTCCTGATCCTTCATTAATCAGGAAAAAACAACATTTGAGGAAGCATCAGCAGCCCGGTTCTGCTTCCCAACTTGTATGCACCATAACCCTTATTAATTTTAGGAGTCACATGGGTATACCCTGAGGGGGTGATTGCATCCCACATCAGCTACAAGTGACCAAAAAAGGAAAAATAATCGGTCTGATACTGGTCATTTGGACAATGTGTATTTGATGTGTCAGAGTCGTTCCAACCTTCCAGTTACCAGATGTCCGTAAAAATTCATAGCAGGCTATTAAATTTAGCAGATCCCGTCTTAATTAGATTAGCTTCTGCTCAGCATGACAGCAGAGTATTTCACTGATGGAGGATTTATAAAGATTTCTGGTGGGAATTCTTTATGGAAGATGTAGTCTTTTATCCAGTGGGATTTACAAATGGAGAGGGGGGAGGGACGAGAAGAAGCTCTGATAAGGACACACAAACATTGACATGGCATGTTAAAACATAAATGGGAGCTTTTATTTTATGGATGTTCCCTTTTTATTTCTCTTTCAGAATACGGATAGGCACTGCGAGTATTTTTTGTGTCCTTGCATTATCAGGCCCAGCGAACATAATGGCATACGGGCGGTGGAAAACTACAAGCAAATTCCTGTTGTCCAATTCCCTCCTAAAACTAGCACCAAAGGAGTACTCAATGTTCAGTTGCCTGTCAGGTCATGAGTTATTTTTTCACCTACAGGAAACAGAATTGTACAGTCTTGAGCTAGTTTTATGTGCTGCAATCCAGTATCTATCCATCCTTTGCCCTTCTTCCTATAAGGTCACTGAAAAAAAAAAAAAATCAACAAACCCACTTTCTTATTAATTCTGCCTCTGCCCCAATGCCAGTGATTACCTGTTTTTCTCTGCAAAGGTTTTTATGAAGGATATATACTGTTAATGGTGACATTGGTGTCAGTAATAGAACGTGAACAGCAGCAACGTCTGCGCTCTATTCCCAGTGTGTAGATAACTTCATAAAGAAAAAAAAAAGGTGGGTGGAGGGGAGGGGAGATCTGGATAATTTTTCTTGTCATTTGATTCACCATTGAAAAGGTCACTCCCTGTTAGAAGAGACAGTCTTCCCTCTGAGATGTCTGGGGGAGGAGCAGGGGTAGCGGGGCCCAAATGCAGGACTCTGTGCCACCGTGCAGCTTTTGTGAGGGGGCAAAACAGCCCTTCTGAGCACAAGGGTCCGCAACGCCCAGGGTATGCATGCTGGCGGCTGATAAAAACAGAAAGGAACCATCCTTTGCTCACGCCGCGGGCTGATAGCATTCACATCATACACCGTTTGTTACTAGGCAACTGATTAAATATACGTGCTGGTCCTTCAAGCAGTGCTTGCAATTAATTAACCAAACCATTTTCATTTTGACTGTCTTCTGCTCTCCCCTCCCAGCCACCTTCCCAAATGCTGACATCTGACACAAGCGCAAGAGATGCGATGTCCTCCTGACCCATGGTGTAATATAATAAAGGATGAGCTCTTTGCATAGTAGATGTGGTCAACACCCAGGCAGCAGACACCTCTGAGCATCCCTGGTGGGTCTAGTCAGCAGCTGGCACACACAATAGACATTTTGCTTTGCTTTGCCAGCACCAATGGAAACCGAACTGCAAAAACTGCACGGCAAAGTCCAAAGGCAGATCTCCTGGCAAACCTATTTGGAGTGCAGTTGTATAGAGGGATGAAGGATAGCTTGTTTGTCTTGATTTTAAAATACACATCTCACATCCCTAAAGTACTCATTCTCAAATGTAAACCACTATCAAGAATGTTTGTATTTGTATATATATATTTAAGTATATGTATATATGCATATACATGTTTTGCAATAAATATAAATATTTATACCAATACTAATATATGTGCTAACGTCCAGGGACATCAGCTGTGACTGAACACTCCTCTGTGCTTGCTATTACAAACAGACTCAACAACAAACAGTCCCTGCCCTGCTCAGCCCACAATCTAAACAGCAAGGACAGGCAAAGTGGAAGGAGGGATTTAGACATCAAAGATTATTCAAGGTCATACAGAGGGTCAATATCAGAGCTGGGAATACAAAACAGATTTTGTTTTGGTATCAGACTTTCTAATAATAAAAAAAAGTGAGTCATCTCACCCCAAATCCTTCCTGTAATTTTGTAATACAGTTGTCATATTAAAGTTGTATGAAATAGACTGGAATTACACATGGAAAATGGGTAACTACAAGGATCCTGGAAGATCTGACTGTTCCTATTACACTTGATCAAATGCAACTGTCAGCTGCTTTGGCAGAGATCACCTTTGATGATTAAAAGGAGAGGACTACATTACGGGAGGGTTTGAGCACGAAACCACTTGCTGCAATCCGCAATTAAGCAGGAGAGGCTATTGTTCTGTTTCTCACTGGGAACACAGTTACAAATTCATTGGAGTTCACAGGCTTGCTGCAGAGCTCATCCTTAATAAAATCATAGCCCCATTCCATATCAGAGCTACCCTGCTCAAAAATTGAGTGTATTAAAGAAGCAATTTAGGGGTTATTTGAAGGGGGAAAAACAGCATGTTGAGTTGGGTTTCTTTTTTTTCCCTTCTTCCCACTGGCTCTCTGCCGGGGGTGGGGATATTTGAATCAGCAGATTCTCAATGGCATTGTCATGTACTGGAGCTGGGGAAAAAATCACTAGAAATGTGTAAGAAGCAAATAATGAAGCTCAGACTGACTGACAATCAGAGATTTTTTTTTTTTAACACACTGGCCAGCAGTTAATTTGGGTGAATCATCTGTGGAACTATGCTGCTTTACACTGCCTGAGCACTATGCCTTTGATTCAGAACTGGAAGTTTCTCTGGAAAAAAAAAAAGGAGTTTTTCAGGTTTGTGGCTCTTTTGAATTAGCTGAGGCCATTTTCCACTGTAGAGAGGACCTAGGTGATCTTGGTTTGAGTTTGGCTCGTCATTTTTTTGCCTATAGTGTGGTTTGACTAAAGAAGGATTTGTGCTTGCTTTTTTTTTTTCTTTTTTTTTCCTTTTTTTTTTTTTTTTACTGTGATGGTATGACTAAAGAAGGATTTTTTTTTTTAACTTTAGAGAGTTGAGCAAAGCTGCACGATGGCACTTTGCTTGCCAGAGGCACTCATAGTCTGCATGGTGGCAAATGCTCTGCAGACTGAGGATCTGCAAGCGCAGGTTCCTTATTAATCCAAAGGGCGGGGAGGGGAGAAAATGAGATATCCCACTAGTCCCTCTTCTCTGAAGGTGGCTGCTGCGTCCAACCCTTCCACTAGAGCCATGCCTTCCTCCTGTTTAACTTTCACTGTGGCTTTGCTGACTTTTGAATGAGGAAAAAAATTAGTAAAAAGCTATTTTATGCCCTCATAATAAAGAGTTATGTGTGACTAAGCAGAAAGGGAAGCACAAACCAACCTGGCCAAAAGAGCCCAGTTTCCTGTCACTGTTTCTTTTTAGTGGTGCCACAGCATCATTAATCTACCTCTTGCTTTTCAGTTCCACCCAGCAGATGTGAAGGCTGCCAGTACAGACACTGTTCCTCAGCCTTGTTAATCCAAAGGGCGGGGGGAGAAAATCAGAGAACACCTGTATTTCTTGCAGGTCTCTGCATGCTCATTTTTTTTCCTTATCCCAGTAACGATTTATATTTAATTGACTTGTAATTAAATCCATTTTTTTTTTCTTCTTTTTTTTTGTCTTGGTTCTTCCATGCCTACATATGGGCTGTCACTAGCCTTGATTTTTTTTTCCACCATAATGAGGCAGTAAATCCCATGAGGCTGGACAGGAAACCTGGCTTGCCAAAGAGAGACAGGATGAGTACCTCCTGGAGACAGGCAGAGGTTTGATTGTATGTTGTCCATATAGTGTATTTCAAGGAGTGCCCTGGGCAAGCCTGGAAAAACTTTTATGTCTGCAACAGTATTTCTTTCTGGAAAAACAGATCTTAAAAAAAGCCCACTGTGTATTTTTTTCTCTTTTTTATGTATGTTGATTCCATGGCATATAGAAGATGACTCATTTTAAAATTTCAGATAGGGCTATTTTTTAGAGGCAGAAGACAATCACACAGAAAGAAAATGTGTGTTTTAGAAAAATGTGTGTTTTAGAAAAATGTGTGTTTTAGAAAATGTGTGTTTGCTGTCACTGATCACTTTGGCTGAATCAGCATGGATGTATGCTTATTGCCCAAGTGAGAGACTTCTAGGATCCTACCGTTCTGAGTAACAACTAAAAATACTTTACAAACACTTTCTTGGGCTTCTAATCGTGTCTAGGCTCATGCATGTTTATGCTTTACCCCAAACACTGGCGAACTTGCTGATCACACATTCCCCAGAGCCCCTTCTTCCCATAAATACAGGAGAGAGATAGACATTGGGATACTGTATCAAAACTAAGATCAATTTAGTAAAATGGTGATTGATGGCCCATTAAAGAAATTGTGGCTACTATGCTTATTCTGTATGAAAATATACATTTTGGATTCTTTCTTATGGGATCATTTCTGTTTCCCACTTTTTAGGTAACACTTCCATGATACTTATAGGCCTAGAAATCTACTTCAGGTCTTGGAAAAATATTACCCAGTTATAAGAGCACACTACAATGTTCTATCACAATGTTGCCTTATATTACACACAATAGTTTGTATCTTGGCACACTGCTGCAAAATAACTATAATTCACAAAGAGTTTCTTGTTTCAGACAAGCATAAAGAGAGATTACCTTCATTGCTGCTAGTGTAAGTGCATGGAAAATACTCAAACAGATTCTTCTGTGCTCTACTACAGCTGGTTACATTAATGACTATGTCAAAATTAAGTCTCTTAATTTGAAAGAGACAGAGAAACTGCATCCTCGGACATGAGTACATGGTCAATTAATATTCTCAGATATACACAAACCTCTGAGCACAGCATCCCTTAACTGTGCTTTCTCTCTCTCCTGCACATACACACAACAGGGCTTGCTAATGCAATGTACTATTGAATTACACAGGCTAGGTCTACAAGCTAGCTCTGCAAATAACAGGCTTGCAGACTGGAACTGCAGTGTAGAGCAGCAGCAGTATATTTTAGCTTGCATGTCTGAGTTAGCCAGCCCGGCTACCACTATGAGGAGATGGCTTCTGGTACCTAAGCAGGCTCATGAGAGCTATCTTGGATCTTTCAGCGTGATGTGGCAGACTGACAACCTCCTCCTGCCTCCTCCCCCACCCTGAGCAGAGCACTTTGCAGACAGGGCCTATACGTACTTGCAAGCACAGTCTGGGTTCTTAATGGAATAAACCAGCCTCAATTCATTGTGCAAGTTGGCAGCATAGCTACACTGATGCACGCTGACAGATTCCCAGCAGAGATGTTTCTGTCTGTCATTAGTATTTACCATGCTCCACCAATCTGGGGGGCTGCTTGTATTTTTATTCCTTTTAATGATCATTCTGCCATAGTCATCTCTCTTTGCCTTTTGCAGTTAAGGCCAGCAGGCACTATTATGGTCTTCCAGTCTGGTCTTGCAATGATCTTAGCTTTAAGGGGTAGTTTTGAATAGGAGTGCAGAAGAAGCACAGCTCCCTTCCCCTGGCAGACATCAAGGCTGAATCCTTCACTCCGCTTCCCCCATGTTTCAACCTGCAGAGGGTTATGCTAATTTTGCGTGCAGCTTCAAGTCAGTTGAATTCCGACTGCCTTCAACTTAAGCTGTTTTTATTTCAAATAAGGTAAATTACCACCTCAGTCCTGGGCTTGGTTTCCAAACTTCCATTCTGCCAGTTTTCAAGCTTCGCTTCCAGCAGCTCTGCACAAACCCCAAGGAACACTTGTCCTCCATTCCCCTGCGCCAGGGACACACTACTCTGCTTGGCTGCTCTGGGGCCTCCAGTCCTCTTCTTCTTCCTCCTTGGATCTTTGGTCTGAAATCAGCAGAAATTATTTTTTAACACTGTTGAAGAGAGTTCTGCTAAAAGCTGCTTGCCAGTTCCTAGGTCCGCCTTCTCATTTTTTTTTCCGTACTTCTCAGCACCTTTCAACATAGAAATGAAAAGGAAAGCGTACTCACAATTGTGATTCCCCTTAAAGGCCAGCAACAATTTTACAATATACCTGAAGAGGCTGAGAGCTCCTTACTAGGCTGATGGTAGCCAACATGGGTTTTCTGAGACTCAGGTGGCTTGGAAAAAATTCAAGTTTAGTAATAGGACCATGGTGGTATGAAATCTTTTGGGTAATCCTAACCCCATACTGCATTCTAATCGCAAACAAAGTAAAATCAGCAGCACCTGTGGAGGCTGACAGCACTGGTTGGCCATGGGACCAATCTGTATATCCAGTCATACCCCTCTAGCAATGGAGACAGAGGACCACAGGGAGGACACCAGTTCTATGACTTCCATCCACCACAGGTTTTTGCAGTTTACTCTGTGCGTGTCTCAGCAATAAGCCATGTCTAGTATGTCAGAGAGACTAGCTTTCTCTGCCATGCTTCCTAGAAACACCAAGACAGTCTTTGTCTGAAGGGATTGTATTCATATTCATAATCCAGAGAGGTGAAAGAAAGGAGGATAAAGTACAGAGAAGTCACTTACAGTCATATAACAGGTCAGAGCTGGGACATTAGCCTTCCCCCACTACACTGATCTCAGTAGGTGTTACTGCCCTGTGGAGCAGATTAGGATATGCTGTAGCTCCAAGAATTTCAGCAAGCCAAACACAAACCAAGAAACACCTTCCTTCAAGAAAATTGCATTACAGTACAGGGCAATAGCGTTTCCTTGCTTCCCTTGCAGAAAGCTGACATTTTCTGTGCTGTGCATTGGCATTTCTTGTGCTATTGCCACAGGCATAGGACTCAGATGGATTGCTCAGAAGCACATTAAATACTGCTTCATAGATATAACTTTGGACAGGAATCTCTTCTATGGTTATGTGATGGCTAAGCAAAATGTGGTCTGATATAGAATTAACCAAATGTTGTAGTGGTGGCAGGCAGAATCTCCATTCAGAGAGGCCAACTCTCGTTTCTCTATGATTTACCCAAGAGTTAGCATTTTGGAGTTATTTTACTCCCACTTCAGAAGATGTGCATCTGGTTTAGATCTCCTTTCCTATGTGCAGCAATTCTTCTAGCAAGACTGGGTGACTTGTTTAAGGTACCCTGATTCAGAAAAAGTTGTAAGCATTTCAGAAGCAATAAACTGATAGACTCCACAGGATGTGGATATGGGTTCCTGTCTTTCACTAGGGCCATTTCCATACCTGGCTAAGGTGATTGATAACCTGGCTGAGGTGATTGAGATAAACATTATTCTTTAGTGATCAGTGCTGTGTTTTCTTTCAGTTCTGTGTAGGTTATTATGTTATACCTACGAACATGGTATATACCAACATGCTTGTTACAACAAGCTTGATGTAGCTTTTTATTTAATGCTTAAATACTATAATTTTATATCAATTTAAATTTTTCTTTTTCATGATTTTCGTCTGCACTAGGTCACGGAGGTCAGTCTGGAACACTCATATTTTGTCCTAGTACTGTATATTTTTAGTTAGTGAACCTTGATGTTTGGATATTTCTCTGGATCCTACCTTTCTAGATGCAGAGCAAAGCTTCTCAGCCTGCTGAAAAAAAATGACCATAAGACTGAGACCAACCAAAACCTCTCACCTGTGATAACTGTCAGCCCCCAAATAAACATCGATTTTAACTGCCAATTTTCAGTGAAGATAGATGTCAGAGACCAACAAACCCAATTATAATGCAATAAAATGTATTTCATAATTCTAGTTTAAATGTGTGCCAATGCTTTTATAGCATGACATGAAAAGACAGAAAATGCACCTGGCTTTCTCTGTACAATATATTTGGATAAATATATTATATTAAATTTATCTGATATATATCATACCAATATAGCCAAGTATATTGTATTTCTGTCACAGTTTACTTCACTCTTCACTTTTCTGGTCGTTTTTAATGAACTTTTAGTGCTGTTTTTTTCAGCTTGGCTCAGAAAATGCTGTCTCTATGTGTGTCTGTTCCTGTTTCCACTGCAGCCCATAACCTTTGAACTAGCTGGCCATTTCTAACCTGGTTGGAAGCAAAAACGTCTCAAATACGCTAACTTCCCAGAAGCTTAATCAAACCAGGCAGCTGTTAGTGCCCTACTGACAGGAAGCGCTGTGATATGAGCTCTTCTCTTGCAGATAAGAGAATCTGCAGGCGAGAGAGCTGCAGTGAATACCCTCACCTCTGAAAAAGCTTCTGCTGGAGTCAATGCTTTTCTGGACACCTGAGAATCTGAGCGAGAGGCACAGCCAGAAGAAACCAAGCCTCGCTGAGTCTATGAGACAAGTCTCCTCGTTTCCCCTGTGTAACATGACGCGCTGAAATTGAATGTTGTGGCCACTGGATTCTAGTATTTTCTTTATTGTTTTTTAAACTATTTTTTTTTCCCACAAAGACTGATGCTTTCTTCATATTTTTCAACCACCACTGCACAGTCAGCAGCTGGTTTCCTTGAGCTGTCTCCACTGGTGCCTGATGCGTTCTGAGATGTTTAAAAGTAATTCATAACCTATCCATGTGCATGAGTAGTCTGTAGTGTTCTCTACATATCATTTTTCTCCTGCTTGCATTGAATTTCATCCACTATCTCAGTTTTCTTCATTTTTTTCACCCTCTGCAATTCCTTCTGCTTCTCTATTTGACCTGCCTACTTAATTTTGTATGGCACAAATTTTGTCACTTTTGCTATTCATCCTAGTTTTCAAATCATTAACAAATAACCCGAGCACAGATCTTGCTTGCTTTTAATCCCTGGGGCACCCTACCTGTAGCCTCCTTCCATGCTGAGATCAGCTGTTTGTTCCAACCCTTTGTTTCCACTCTCTCAAATGTGTTTTTTTTTTTTCTGTCTATGCAGGACTTTAACTCTCACCTTGTTTTCTTTATATCCTCTTCTCAGGAACTTTATCAAAAGCCTTTTGAAAGTCTAAATAAAAAATAGGCATTGGTTCCCCTTTATCCACTGTTTTATTAACTCCTTCAAAGCATTCTAACAGGTTAGAGACACAGAGTTTCTTCCTATATAGAAATCATGCTGCCTTGTCCCTATCATATCACCCTGATCTAGTACTCCTGATTTAATATATTTTTAATGATTTCCCCGCACCAGGAGTGTGTTGCCTAAGAACAGAAAGCAGAGGGAGATACTTGTCTGTGGAGACTTTCCCTAACAGCCTTCTAGCTGGTTGGTTTATGTAGCCTTTAAGCCCTGAGGTAAGGAAACAGGAAAACAGATTAATAGACATAGCAATCTCCCCCAAGATACTTTTAGATAAACACAGCCTTGGGCATTTGGAAAGTCGGATTTACTACACCTTAAAAGAGGTTTCTGAAAACCACGGCTGTTTTATTTTAAAGTATGCAGCCGAAGGCATGCTCTTCTTTAATCTTTGCCACTCTTCCCCGGTAGACAACCAAAAGTACAGGTCCCAGGGTTTAGAAACAGTTGTGTATAAACTGGAAACAATCTCAGCAAGGCTTTATAACAATGAAGATCTCTTTGGGGGCACTGAAGTGGATTTGTACTGAAGCCAAAACACATTTCCAGTGCACAAGCTGTACAGAAACAGACACAAATGCACAATTGATATTGGTAGGGTAATATAATTGCTGATATTTTCCTGGAAAAAATGAGAATGCAGACAGTGATGTTTGAAGGTAGGTGTTCTTTATGCTCAAAATAGCACTGAAAGAGCAAACCCAGACCTCAGCATTCGGCTAATGCTGCAGTGTCTGAGATCACAGTAATGACCCCTTTTGCCTGCAAAGTAAAATTAATGGTGTGCACACATCCTTATCTTCCCTGGTTGTCTGTATGACATGGTCCTAGCACCTAGTCCGTATTGATGGTGGGTAAACTGCATATGTCCATCTCAAAAAAGTCCATACATATTTACTTTTGGGAACCATCAAATTTCTTCATTTAGCTCACTTGAGATTAAAATGTTTGAAAAAGGCAGCTTTGCCATTCAGTGTTCATCTCTTTGCCTCCACAAAGGTAGGAAAAAAGGACTTCACCACAGACTACTTTCATGTTGCTATTTTTGTTTGCTCCCGAGTGATCCCATTTACTCACTGATCTAGTTTCCGCTAGTCTGAACTGCTTTGACACACCATAAGGACCAAAAAGCTTCTTTTTCTTAGGGTGTATCTACGTTTTTTTTTTTACATAGAGGTAGCACCCTAATGGGATCAATTCTTTATTTGGGAAAAGAAGCAAGGCTAAAATCACATCTCAGTGTTGCTGCATGGGGGATTTTATCAATGTTTCAATACCCTTCAGAGTGGTCTCACTTCTGCTGAGAGCTGCTGGAGTAGCAGTCAGCAGAACAGTAGGAGACTACAAACCAACGCTGTAGACTGTAGCCTGCATGGCTAAAAGTAGCATATAGGTACTGGACTGAAGCTTTTGGCAGGAATTTATAGGATCCCCTTCTTGTGAGCTGGTTCCTGCACACGTGCAGAAGCAAAGGACTGATACTGGACACTGGAGACTGAAGCTAGCACCTTATTTCCAGTCTTCCCTTCCCAGTGTGTCTGTGTAAGCTTCCCCTGGTACTCCTCATCCCCAGCACCTATACCTGTCGGTTTCTGCTCTGCTCAAAGCACAGTTTGCCTCACGCTTAGGTGATTTATGAAAAGGCAGCATGCTGCTTGGAAATATGCAATGCTGTTTTGGCAGTGCTGAGTGTAGGCATTTCAGTGCCCTGCCTTAGTTTGATAGTGTTACTCATGCAAGAGAAGGCAGCTCTGGAAAATGTTTGAGTTCAAAAGGAAGGAGTGTCTCTTTAATCACACAGGCTCTCAGGAAACCCAAGACCCAGTGGGACAACCTCCTCACAGCCGAGCCTGTCCCAGAAAACCAGCAGTATTTGAAAGCAAGATCACAGCCAAGCAAGGCTCTGCAGAGCTGGATGGGGCCCCAGATAGGGTGAATGAAATGGCTACAGCCTCTGCTGCAGCTAAAAATTGGCAGGAGATTTGGGGTTCAGTATTTCAGAAAGGAACTTCATTTTTAGCATATTTTGCTTTTTTGTTTGAAATATCTGGGCCAGACTGGGTTAGATAATCAGCTTCTAAGAATCAGTGTAGCTCTATAATGTAGCTCTATCTTTCTCTCTCTTCTTTCTCTCTTTCTCTCTCTCTTTCTCTTTCTCTCTCTCTTTCTCTTTCTTTCTTTCTCTTTCTCTTTTTTTTCTCTCTCTCTTTTTCTCTCTTCTTCTCTCTCTCTCTCTCTTCCTTCCTTCCTTCCTTCCTTCCTTCATTCCTCCTTTCCTTCTTCCTTTCCTTCTTTCCTTCTTTCCTTCCTTCTTTCCTTCTTTTTCTCTCTCTCTCTCTCTCTCTTTCTTCTCTTTTTCTTTTTCTCTTTCTCTTTCTCTTGATATATAAATATATATACATACACACATATATGTATATACATACACACACATATACACCTGTCCTGACTGATACCTATGAGATTAATTTAAACAGAATAACTGCTGGATTGGACCCTAATCTGTTTTCCATCTATTTAAATTACCCTGGTTGGTTAGGGATTGCAGTATGTGCCGGTGTTGACCTAAGATTCATTTTGTTCTTGCATCTTTTTGTTGTTTTGCATCTGTTTTCTGTCATTTTTTCTTCCTTTTGGCAAATTCTCTAGCTTCAGTTGTGTGTGTAACTTACCAGTATGGTCTAGCAATGACATCTGTCTTGAGGAGATCACTTTCCCCCTGTTCCTGCTCTCTGCAACAGACAGCTGATGCTTATCAGATATCCTTTTCCCCGTTCACTCGGCTCTGCTCTGCAGCTTGGTGTGAGCTTTGGAAGAACCACCTCGAGTTGGTCACGTCTATCACATCTGAGCAGTGCCTCAGCACACCAGCCCCTGGACTACATGTGTGAAAACACAGTACTGCCTTCAAATTTGGAAGGCGGGCTCTGCTCTAGAAGCCGCCTGCGGAAGCAAGCAAAGAAGCAAACAAAAAACCACCCTCTTTGACATGGTAGCTTTCCCAAAAGAGCCGAGATCACCTCCCAGTGACCAAAGTCCTCTGTGTATCAGGCCCTAGCCTGAAAGAGGAGCTTGTCATAGAGCATCTCCCCAGATAACCTATGAACTGAAGGCTGAATGATGGCAGGGACATGCAGACCTTAACAGCATGCGCACATACATGCGCACATACATACAACAGCATGTGACCAGCCTGTAAATGCCCCACGCATCGCGCAGCAGCCTAAGCCCAGCCAGCGGTGGCTTCGGCCTGCGCCTCGCAGGGGACGCCGCAGCGCCGTGGGGCTGGGAGGTGGCTCCGCGCGGGGCCAGCTCCTCGGGGCCGAGGTTCACGCGTGCAGAGGCTGCGGGCACGCGAACAAACGCACACGCGCCGGGGAACACGCGGCGGGCGCCAAGGCGGGCGCCTGGCGCCCTCTGGTGGGCGCGGGCGGCGCGCGCGTGGGCGTGGGGCGCGGGGCTGCACGGCCTGGGCACCGCTGTGGGCGCAAGGTGGGTGAGGGGGACGTGCAGGGGGGTGGGAGAGGGGGAGCCACTGCGTTGCAGCCTTCAGGTCCTCCTTGGTGTGTTACCGTGCACGGGTAAATTCAGGCGAAGGTGTATTTTATTTTCATTCCTTTAACCTTATGATTTTTTATTTCTTCCCAATCCACTTCTTGAGGGATTTTGGGCTAGGGGATGAACGGCGATTTAACTCCAAATGAAATGACTTAATGAGCCAGGGTTTGGATGGTGTAAATTGGGCCACGGCTCTTCCTGGGAACAGCGCTAGCCCCAGGAGGGCATGTGGCTGGGACCATCCTCTCCACCCTGCCAAGCATGGGGAAGGAGCACAGGACCTCCAGGCCCCCATGATCCTGAGGAGCCATGCACTACAGGTTTGGTCTGGGAGGGTTCGTGGACATCGCTGCGCATGTTGCCTTGGAAAAGCTGCAGTGTGTCCCGAGGGTAGGACAGGTTGCGTGTACCGCCTATATGCAGGATCCCTCCTTAACAGGCAATTTAGCAAGTAAAACTCCCAAATGATTCCAGGGACCTCTCCTGGAACGTACCCTCATTTTGTCTCACTGTTTTTTTCATGCATGCTTTCTCTAGATAATTCTCTGCTTTTGTTTTGTTGTATCCTAATAAAAGTAGTCTAAAAAAAAGGTTACGTTTGAAATACGGGTTGTTGTCCTCAACATTTTGCCTGGTTCAGGTCTTCTTTGCCTGTATTTTTTGAGGTAGGCTGGATTGCACTTTAACTCATTTTCATAGATGTCCAGAACAGAAGGAACCACGTACATGCCTCTTTTGGGGATTAATACAGGAGATTTATTTTTTTGAGACCGTAGAAGAGAAATGTCATCTTGGCCCTTTCAGCCACGCAGAAGGGTTTCAGAGCAAAAAGCCTTTCTAGCAGCGAGCTCCTGAAGCAGCGAGGGTGCTCCCTGGTGTCTGGCGTCAAATGTATTTTGAAAATGTTATTTGCTCATTGTCACTGGTGCCAGCGCAGATCTCTGTGTGCCAGAGTTGGTAGTTTGGCATCACTGATCTAGAGTGAGATCAAACAAGGGGGAAAAGGAAGCCAGAGTCTCAGTTTATTTACCCTAGTGTGACTGAATGGAGATATGCCAGTGTGAAATGTAGGTAAGCAAATAGAGAATCTGTCGCTTGGACTCGTTTTGACACTTAGTAAGAATAACTTACGATGCATCCTATTGAACTGTACTAAAAAAAGCAAATACTGAATGCATCTACTTCATCCACAGGATTCTAACAAAAGAAAAAGATTGTAATGTTTTAGGAAAATGAAACACCGCTTAACTCCATCTCCTTGGATAACTTGCATCTCTATAATTTCCCTCTTGTGGAACTGTTGTTCCCTTTGGCAGAAAGAATAACAAAACTAGTATATGAAATACCTTAATTCTCTTAAATTATTTTTAAGTGTCAAGCAGAGATTGGACTTAACCAAAATACCTTCCTATAATGCATTTTAATACACCACATACACCACTGAATAGTATAAACCAGCCTAAGACTATGAATGTATTTTCAATATGCTTTTATCATGCATAAACCTTTTTGTTTTTGTTATCTGCTGTCAGTGTGCTTGGTAGGTTGGCACAACTTGATGTTTCTGGGGAACATTTGCAAAGGGTAAACAAACAAAACAGCTCAGTCCACCAGCAGAACTGGTAGCAACTCATCTTTTGTTCCTGATGAGTGGGGTTAAGGTTTATGGCATTCTGTATTTTGTCACTGTTGATTTATATGCATAGCTGGACCTCTGTGTTTCACAAACCAAAATAAATTACATAACTGAAGTAGCTCTGGCTTCAAAATCCATTTTTGTTTATTTGCATGAGAAAGGTAGTGGAATTAGTTTTAGCATTTAGCTGTAGACCACTCTGAGTTTTAAAAGCATCTTTTACATTCTACTGCATGAAACTGTGTTTGCAAGTATGCAAACACTACTTAACCCTGAGATAAAGGTGTGTTTAAATGATTTAAATGATTTGTTTGACTATTCATGTTTTTTTTTCTGCTGACTTTCTCAAAATATTATATTGAACGAATTTACTACCAGCTATTGAAACAATAGCATTTAAGTAAATATTACAGAATATTTTCACAAGGCCTTTTTCTATTTTGAAAGCCTAGTACTGAAGCAGGGACTTGTTTCAAGATGTCTCATTTAGCTAATCAGAGAACCTAATATCTCATCTCTGTCTGATATACCAAATTTCAACATTAGTTTGACTAGTCTTGCAATGAATTGCTGTGGACAAGGAATAACACAGGAAATAATTTCAAAAAAAAAATCTGAGAAACTCACAACAATATCTGCACAGAAAAAAAAACCTAGCATTTTAATTAACCTACTCATTGTAAATTACCCATCCAGATGTAACTGTGCTGTAGCTCTCGTTTGTATGGGGTTTTGGAGAACATTACCACCTAACTTGTCTTTCATGCACCTTGTACACAACAACCCTGCAGGATACATCTGGCCTGTTGCGTGTCAGGCTGGCGGTTATGAAAGGCATGTATATAGTGAATCATTTCCCAGATTTTCCTTCTAGGCCAAAAGTTAGTAAACAGCCTTTCAAAACACTGTAAAAAATGTTCCATTTCCCTCTGGCCCCCAGGTAATAAATAGAAGGAGCCCTGCACTTTACTATGTCTCTCCCCGTCTTCTTCTGCAGCTGAGGTCCATAGTTAGAAGCCAGTCCTCCTGGATTTCCTTCACAACTGAAATTTGTTAACATGGACTTGATTACTGTAGTGGAAGTAACTCAGGAAGTAATGGCTACTTCTGGCTATTTGCTGAAGTAATCAATTGCACTAATAGTACAGCAGCAATCCCCTGCCACAACCTGAGGAGTTCCTCCTGTATCAGTAGCATTTTTTTTCCCCTGTAGGATTAAGTGAAAGACCTGGTAACAAAAGGCATCACGTTCTCCAGCTGTTTTATCAGGCTGTGGCCAGGTGACAGTAGATTCGCTCCGTGCCAGACACGCTCCCTGGGATATTTATAACTTTCCTTAACTCTGAAGCTGAATCCTAGCTCCCTGCACACACCTCTGAGTCTTTTCTTGACTCGGGATGCCCTGTGGGTAAGTGTCACAAGCATATTGAGCACACTTGAGTCAGGCTGTGTTAAGTGCCTCTGGCTGCTGAAGGCAACAAATCATGCTCGCTATTTTCAGGAGTTAGGTTAGTGACCAGAGACCACGGCCAAAATGGGACTGTATTGTTGTGTAAATCATGCAAATATGTCCTGCTGCAATGACTATAGGTAACTAGTGGTCAGTTGAAATGAAGGGCAGGATGGAGATTGTTTTTTTATTATTATTTTTAATGCATGTCTTCAGTTGGCTAGTCCTGTGCACTTTGTTGTCCAAAATACGTTTCAGCTTCTCCTTCTGTATGTCCGTAGGTATTATGCAGCACGAGTTGGTATATTTCCATCTCGCCTACAAAGTGCTGTCAAAGGCGAATGACCACTGGTATTTCCCCATGTTAGTCTGTGCTTGAAATCAGAAAAAAAAAAAAAAGGGGGGGGGGGGGAAACTGTAATAAACAGCTCAGTGCGACCGTGCAGCTTGAGTCCCTTGAATTGTGTCAGATGGCAAACTTTATTCTCCATGGCCAGCCTGTGCAGCCAGCTCCTGTCTCAGAAAGGATAGAAATCCTTTTTCTCAGGTGAGTGCCTCACCTTTTACCAGGTTTGCTTGCCTCTTTTGCTGTCTCAGATGCACTTGTTCCTTCATGTTTTTCTTATATTCACTATGCAGTAAAAAGTGCTGGGTCTCACAGAAAGAAGACAGGCAAATAGGTAATTCCTGGGGCTTTTATCAGTCAGTTTCTCAAAATTAAACTGAGCAACATTCATCCGAGAAAACATAGCATCGCTCGGCCTGGCGAATTTCCATTATTCTCGCATAATGTGGATACATTTGGCATAGACATACCATGAGGTTCAAGTCTTGAGAAGGAATGCCAAGTAGTCACATCTGCTGGCTTGGGTGCCAGAGCAAACACTTCATGTTGCCTGAGTCAAGGCTTATGCTTCTCTTGGAGTTCAAAAGCCTAGCAGAGGAAAAATTATCGATATAAAGGAATTTTAGCTGACTGTTCATATAGCTCTCAGATTTCTTCATGGTGCTCTGGGGTCTCGTCACTGATTATCACACAGATAGGTCTTCACTCAGACACCAGGACTGTCCTTTCAAAATCAGCGAGACTATATGCTGAGAAAGTACTAGACACATAATCTCATGTGGCTTCAGCAAGAAAAAGAAAAAAAGAAAAAAAAAGTGAAATCATTGCATGACACCATTTGACAGATTCTAGCTATTCCTAAGTCATAGTGCCTGCAAACACTTTTTCCAAAGCAGTTAAGATTATTCTTCTTCCCCATATACTTAGGAATACTTTCCCAGTGGAGGAACTGCTAGTAGGTTGCTCTCATTCACGATCCTTATTAGACTCCTGTGGACTCACATCCCAGGATGTGGAGAAAATCATACATTTTCTCTTCCATGGGAACTAGAATCTGAGACAACAATCTTTTAACAATTAAATTCCCTATTTGCTTTTGTAGCTTCTGGGGAATGGCTTGTCTTGCGGGTACAGTCAACATTTTCCATGGCTAAATGGGTCCTCACATGTCTCTGGCTACTGCGTAATGCATAAACATAGTTGCATAGTTCAGGATTATGAACTCAGTGCAGACAGTTGATGTTGAGAAAGCTCCTCACCTATAAAAGGGTGTATAGCTCCTACCCTCCCTCACTCATAAAAGAGTGTATAAGGGCTAAAGCAGGAATGAAAGAAGGGAAGGATAGGTCAGATTATCCCAAACTGTAGGTATACCATAAAATTTCCACAGCAACCTCAAGGCATTACTATCAGGCCTTACATTAAGTTACTGAAGGCAAATGAGCTTTCATAAGCCTTCTGAAAACACATATAATTTTAGGAGAGATTTTAGGTATTTCACATTACTTCAATATAATGGGGCTGCACTAAGATGTTTCTTTTAGGAGAATGATGTAGAGCCTCCACCCTGAAAAAAAAAAAAAAAAAAAAAAAACCATAATGCCAGCAGCAATATCCTGCATTTTGAGGTGGAGAACTGAGGAACATTTAAGCTTAATGCTTTTCCTGCAAAAGAACTTCTCTATGATATTTTATGGATCTCAAGCTGTACTTGTTTTCCATTCTGCAAATATACTTCTGCAGAGATTTTCTTTATTCTGAATTAAAGTCAATGATATTTGTGGAGAGTAAGTTCCAGAATCATAAGTACAGATTTGCCTGAAACAGTCTGAAATCATTATATCTAAATGTTCACAGCAAAAATGGCTGAACAGCCTTGGAACTGAAAATGAAATGATGCCATGTGACATATTAAGTCAATCATAACTACCAAATGCATACTATGTGGGCTGGATTTAATGCTCAGAAGTACTTTTTGGAAGTGACCCATGGTGTCTGTATTTCATTCAAAAGTGTTCATTCATTCATTCAGATATTTGGTACACGTATAACTAGGAGCAGGCTAGTATTCCGTTCTTGTGATAAGTTATTGCTGTGAGCAATTTGCTTGGTTTTTCCTTTTCTTTTCAGTAGGGAAGTCAGCAAGCATCTTCAGAGGGTTGTACCTTATTATGACTCTCCACAGGAGAGATCGGGACAGGTAGATGATGAAGACATGTTTTAACTTAGGCTTTGTCTCAGCTAAAGGAGGGAATGGATCTGGCCAGTGCTTACAGGCAGATGCAGCCCAGTCATAGCAGATGTGAGAGGGAGCAGCAGAGACAGACATCTGCCACCATGGGCAACTTACTATGTCTGCCACATGGATCAGACCTAGTGGAGGTGGTTAGGGTACTTTTATGAACTTCTGCTCTTATTTCTAAGTAAACAGCTGTGTAAATGCCATCAGCAACATTGTGTCCACTGTCATTTTGTGTGTCCTTCCCAGGCTCATGTGGAGGCTTCACGTCTTGGCTGCCATCTCGTAAAAGCCAACAGTGTGCTCCTAGTCTGAAGCATCAGAGGCTTCCTCTTGAAGTCGGCCACATTGCTTTAAAATACTCTGCTGAAACAACATTATCAGTGAATGGAATGGTTAAGCAAAAGTTCCTATACCAGCTCTGCTCCTCAGTAGCCAAATTAAATCTGCAATGAGCTCGGATGAGGTTGCCCAAGACTTTATCCAATTGGATCTTGCAAACCTCCGAGGTTTTCAGACCTCCATCCTCTTGAAATAGCACTTGGAATAGTTTAGCTTGCTGCTGTGAAATGCAGAAGTTCTTGAATGCCTCACATCCACACAGCTTCATCAGGCTACTGCCTCTCCGACTGAACACTTCTCCTTAACTTCTGTGGAGTTTTCTCCTCAATAGTAAGCTTGTAGCTTATCAGACCAGTTTGTCATAAGAAATAGAGATTCAGTAGATCAGGGCAGAGATGCAGAAAGAACTGCAGACAGTTTTACCATCAAAATCTTAAATACTAATACTGTACCACTCAGATTGAGTTGTAATCCAATTACAAGAGTAAAATAATGTAGTCAGTTGTCTATCACATCACTGCCTAGTTGGTGTTACGATTTTAAAGTATAGGATTTGGCACAAGTTACCATGGACTGTATTTGGAAACTTAGAAGAACTACAGAGTTTGCTGTTCACTCTAACAACATCCCACCTTTTCTGTGTCCTGCAGAAGCTCTGTAAATCTTCACACCTTCTTAAAAATTATCTTTAAAATCAAATCATTTCATTTTAATTTATCAGTAGTAAAATTTTAGATTTATCTTTGTATTTTATTGCATTAAATAGAAGTTTTAGTAATTTCTGATGTTATTTCTACATGTACCAGAGGTCTACCAGTAAGAAGCCCCTATGGTAGGATTATTTTATCACATGAATAGCTAAGGAAAAGGGCAAATACAATCAATCTACAAAGCTCCATTCTCAAAATAATCTTGAAATAAGCTACACTATAAAAGAACATCCCTAAAAGCAAAAGCCTGTACAAGGATTGCCCCTCAATCATTTCTCTGCACCAGCCTCCTGAGTATGAAATGCCAGCGTGGCTGAGCATAGAGAAGTAAGTGATTTATAACTAAAATGAAGCCTGGAATGGCTAAAGGTCTACAAGAGACTGCAGAGTTTATTTGCTGAGTTACTATGCAAATTTAACAATTAAATCTTCCTCCACCTCCTGAGGGAATAATGGGGATTACTAAAGGAGAATGAATTTGACACGATTAAAAAAGAGAAATGAAAATGGCAGGATTCCCTGCAGTTGATCAGTTCTGCCCCGCACAGTAGGCATAACAGCAGTTAGTAAGAATTACTGCAGAGATTTCCGTGAAGAATTGTACAGAGTAAGGGAAATACAATGAGGAAATATAAAACATCTCCAACGTAGATCGGCTTTTATTTGTTTGTCTGTTTGCAAAACTGAATAATGAATTTACATTCAAGTCCTTGACAGAAATCTACCCTCCTTGCTGTTGCATCCAGACAACTAAAAAAAACCAAAATAACCCCAGAAAGGAGAAAAAAAAAAAAAAAAGAAGAACCAAGAATCAACAACTCCCTTTGGTTTGACTGATCTCAGCCTTTTTAAATTTTTTTTTTTTTGCTATCCCATTTCCTAAGCTTGGTGGTTTGAACAAGAGACTTCTGTTTTGACAGCCTGTCTCCTGGGTTCCCCACTGAAAAGGCCAAAGCTCCCAGTGAAGCAGCAGTAGCTGCCTTTAAGCAGGAGACAGCGCTTCTTGCTTCCCTGCGCTGCATGCAAATGCAGAGGCTCGGCGCCGCACTGCTCCGCCAGGCTTCCTCGCGGCCTGCCTTGCGCGTGGCGATGGCCGGGGCAAGTGATCATCCACCGAGGTGTCTTTGAAGCGAGCTAATGCCTCTGACCCTGGCCCGCTGCTCACCCGCGTTGGCAGGGGACTCGTCACCTCTACAAGCAGAGCAGCGTTCACAGAGCCCGCGGCCGCCCGGCTCCGCGCGGCGGCTAGCGCGGCTTTGTGCTCCAGCTGCGCCGCAGGGCCTCGTGAAGGGTAGCTGCCCCTTCCAGGCTCCTAAGCAGCACTTCCATGACAACACCTTCAGCTCATTAGTCTTTTTTGTTTGTTTCTAAAAAGGTGGTGTATTTGCTGGTTTTTAAGTGCCCTTAAAATGGAGATGGAGAGTGGGCCATCATATCTGTTACTGTGCTACCCATGGGGTAATTGAGAAAATGGCTCTAGGTTTGAAAACAAGACGAGAGGTGATCACATGGTAGACAGACTATATTTAGCCTTTCTACCCCCATCTAACCACCTGATCCTGCACTGTAGTTCCAGAGTCAAAGCCAGGCACAGATATTCATTGTCACACATGCACGAACATGTGTTCATCAGCACTAGAAATGCTAAACCTCTAATTACCAAAACTTCAAGTAAAGGCAATTCTGGACGTGTCATTTTCCACCTTCCTGTGTGTTTATTTCTTGGATGAAGGAAAAAGGAATCCCACCTGCTGTCTGCCAAGGGAAAGCCAGTAACCCGTCAGCTCCAAAAAGCCTAAAGGGGAGTGGATGCTGTGGGAGTTAGGAATCAAGTGAGCCATAGGGACAACTGAAAGGGTGATCTTTGAGCTGACCATGAGCAGAAGTTCCCTCTGGGTTCATGCAGCACCTCTAGGCTGCCAAGGAATGTATGCAGCATTTTTAATCAGTCCGTGTCCTTTGCACTAGAGTGCATGGTGAAACATTCCCTGTACTTGCCTTCTTGAGGAAAAACAAAACACAACAAAAACCAGAAAAATGAGTCTGTGGAATCCATACCAGCTGAATAAATACAGCGAGCCAGCACCACTAAGTAATGCTGAGAGTTTTCATATGGGGCAAAAGGGTTTCCTCTCAGTATAAACCAATCGTGAAAATTAAACTATAAAGAGGATAGTCATTGAAGAGCTACTGCTATGTTGTGTTTTGTGAACAAAAGAATCCTATCATTTTATATGAAAGATTATGAAACACATAAAAGCTAGCAAAATCTCCAAATCTTTCTCTCTCTGGAGATTTCTAGTAGCTTTCACAACACAAATATTTCAAGGTACTGTTGTGATCATGCATGTGCATGGAGCTGATGGTTTTCATATTCACATTCTTAACTTGCCCAGCCCAGGCAAGGAGGAATTGCCATTTCCTCCTACTTACCAAGACTAGATCCCAGTTGGAGCATCAGTTAGGGACAGGAACACATCTAGTCCTCTTCGTCTCTCCACACATGTCTACCTACAGAGGATACAGGTAACTCTCATTGAGTTTATGAGCTGTGTCTATAGACAGCAGCCAGCCAGATATAGCAACGCAGAAGTAAGGATCTGCACAATAATAGAAGGGTTCGTACAGGACAGGAGAGGGACAGAGGCAGATGTGCACCACAGCTGGCCCACAGACAGAAGAGGAAAAGGTGCACAAAGTGCCGTTCCCACAAGAAGTGCTACTGAGAGTAGAACAGAGAGACAAAACGGGACTGAGCTCAAGGGGCAGCGAGAAATGCATGGAGAAGAGAAAATGTCACCTTCAGGAAAGAAGTGCTTCTTTAAATGCTGATTCAGGAACAGTCTGAACCAGGGCAGGGAGATACTGAAATGAAAAGATTCCTGTTCAGTTTAACAAATTAGTGTACCATGAATATCTGCTTGGGTCTCTGCCACTTTCTTCCCAGCAGTTTCTCTTTCCTATAACCTGACTTGTCTTATTTCCAGTGGCAGTTTGGCTCAATAGTCCTCTCACTGTCTCTGCCAGCTCATCTTGCCACCCCAGCCAGCTTTCACAGTGGCCACAAATCCTTCGCAGCTCCAGATTTTTACTGTCTATTTATTTATTCATTTACTAACGTATTTCATTTCCTGGAGTAAGGATTTCCAGTAGCTGACCTCCAGAGCTCATGGTCTGTGGTACGCACTGGGTCGTCTACTTTCTATGCCCTTCATCCTGTCAGGACCACAACAGCAAGAAAAGATACAAGATGACTGAGGTATACTGATGAATAGAAGAAACTTTCAAAGCCCATGCCTGCATGCTTCAAGCCAGAATGTCCATCCTTTAGCTTTATGAATGTTAGCTTCACTCACAAAATTAGGAGGAAAAAAAATCCACCGTCCAGCCAATTTTCTCAGTCAAGTTAAACATTTTTCTCTTGAACAGCAGTGTCTATAAAGGAAATGCTGATACAACCTTAACCTTGGCAGCATGAGCACTGGGGCTGTGATAATCAATGTAAAGAGCACTATCATTGCTATGAGCATCAATAAGAATCCTTGGGAACATTGCATAGACTGGTACAAACAGAACAAAAAAGGGTCACAGCTCAACAAAAAGGCTTAGAAATTTCCCTTAAATTTCTCTGCTGAAGTTCAAAGGCCTCCTTCTCTATTACTTTGGCCTGAAAACAATATGGAAATAAAATGTCATTTATCCACTTTTTAAAAGATGATGCTAAGTCCTATCTGCATGCAGATTTTAATCGCTTCAGGCCAGAAAAAAAGTAGCCATGGCAGATCCTCAGTACATTTGATGTTACATATGTAGAAGCTGTGTGTGTGAGAACAGTTGCAATAGGGACAGCCTGTTATTAGGAAGTAGATATGCTGAGTTTCAGGTTCATGTTACCAGGAGACTCGAGAAAGCTGAAACTCAGCCTAACCAGGCTGCCAATGGCCTCTAATGAAAATTTCCATTTGGAAAGGCTTGATGTTGACTTGGCATGACACCAAACAAGCAGCCTGCTGCAAAATTTTACACCAATTGTATTTCTCCTAATTAAACCCTGTCTGACCTCAGCATTAAGAAACAATTTGTTTCAGGATATAACTAGCACCCATAAGCAATTACATTCTGTTTGCCCTATTAGCATTATTTGGCTTTTATGCTTTTCTGTGCTCCTACTGTTGCAAATGCTGCCTGGGAGTCAGAGGTATAAAGAGCATGGAGTACTTAAACTTTCTAATGGAGAAAGGAGGAAAGGAAGGAGAGGAGCAGAATCTTAAACTGAAGATACCATAATACTTTAGGCAAACCAAAGTATGAGAAAAAGTTATCAGATGACACCTTCAGATTTATCCAGGCTCAGCAAAAGACAGAAATAAAGTGATATATGTAAACCATTGAGAACAAATTTATCAATTTGATACAGTTAAAAATAAATAAAAGTGAGAAACTATCAAGGTAGTTGATAGTTTCTTCAAACCAATCTTCTGCCAGTTTGGCTTTTTTCCTTTCCAATTATTCAGTTTCTGTATTTTTCCAGTTCAGTTAGAGACATCAGAAAGAAAGGACTTTAGTTTCCTAGGTGTGAAACATTATAACTTTATCCCTAAGAAAGCATGTACTACCGCCTAGTAAAACACAGGATCTCTCAGTGGAGAGTCATTACAGAAGGGCAAGTGGTTTGAAGGTGGAGTTGAGAGGTGGGAACATGCTGCACCTCAAAAGCCCAGAGGCGTCTGTGGAGACTTTTCCAGTCTGTCAAGAGTAATTCTCACTAGCTATTCAGCATGCCTCAGGCACAGAACAGAGGATTATTTAATCATGTGGGATGTGAGGATATAGAAATTATGTCCGCAAAATGGTTCCTTCACAGCTCGGCACTCTGGAAGACTCCTGCCCCCATGAAAGGTCTGGTGCTCTTTGCGTAAGACCCTGCTGTGATCAGGAAGGTGAAGGGAGAGGAGAAAGGAGAAGGAAGTGGCCTGTCCTCTGCACTGTCTGCTGTAAGCATGAGGTAACTGAAGAGGAAGACAGTGGTAGAGTGCTTGAAAAGACAAGTGGGTTGGTGTGGAAAGAGAGGAACAGTACAACCACATGAGGTGTGCCTAACATATGCCAAATGAGTTACAGCTGGGAGATCTTTGCATCATTAGCCCACAATGGGAGAAGGCTATTGCCTGTATTAGACCTTTCTCTGTATCTCTGTATTAATTTTAAAAATTAATTTATTTTAGGAAAAGAAAAAACCAAAAAATGTTCATTCCTACTGCATGGGACAGTCCTAATAGCACTTTGTAGATGATCTGATTCAAAAATAATTGGTATTAAAGAAGATATTCCTTCTCTTTTCAGTGGTTTTAGTTCTGTGTTCCTTCATGCGTGGCAAATGCAAACAGATTTTCTTAGGGAGATTTATAAGCATACCAGAAGAGATAGATAACTGAAAAAAAGATGCTTCTGACTCACATGAAACTGCATGAAACTATCTCCAGTGAAATTCAATTGAAAGTGCTAAGTCAAGTGTCTTCATTCTTATAAAATATTGAAAGAGCAAACATTTTTCAAAAAGACGATCTATCCATAGCACACAATTTAATGAAGAGCATGTAACCTAACCTGAATACCAGAAATGATATCGTAATAGGTCAGACAAAATATTGTGCATGTGTGGCTCTAAGGCTATTGGAGTTACAAAGTTTCTAGAACTGAGCTGATGTTGTTGCCCAACACTTCTGGCTCTCCACTGCGATTTTCAATTGTCCTGCAGAATGGAAAACAGCCTAACTGTGATATATGAAATATCCCAAATTGTTTCTGCTTTCCCTGGGAATGCCTTGGGTAGAAAGGTAACTTGATTTTTATTTTTGTCTTTATACCCTAAAACTCAAAACCAAATGACAAGGCATGCTTTTATCAGGAATGGATACATAAAATCTGCACAGAAAAGCAATCAGTTATCATACTGATAGCTGATAATAACAACAACAGATAAGTAGTCATGTTCTGTCTCCGTTTATAACTGTGTCAAACCGATTTTTTTTTTAAGAAAAAGAAATGAGGCTCTTTTTGCAAGGTTTGTGCACAGAAACAGTATTTTATATTAAGTTGTACTATTAGAAATAGTGTTAGTCTTTTGATCAAAATGACTATGAACCAATAGGAATATATTCTCAGCTGTATACAGTTGATACATTTGAGAAAAATCAGATGGACTTTTGGGCCATCAGAACCTTCATCACATTTTGTGCATCAGAAGGTATTTCGTAATTACAGCACATGGGATGACCAAGATTATATTAATATGTTGTACTTTGTAGTCTACTCTTCACATCCTTTCCAGAAAATCATACAAGATAGCTACAATTCCACTTCATTTTTAGTAGTGGCAGCATATAGATCTTTTTCCTAGAATAGGATGTATAGCAGCCTAGGTTTCTCCAGGTTCAGACCTACAATTAAGAACAATATGAGTCAAATGGCCATGGCCATCCCATAGCATAGCAGAGTCTGAGACAGTTGACATGTCACTGACAACACATAGGGGTCAATAATGGTGAGGACAAACAGCTGAGTATCTTGACAGTGTACAGAAAAGAACCCTAATCCCATCATGCCTATCTGTATTTGGGATTTATGGGCTCTTACCAAACACACACACACTTCCTTTTCTTTCACCTTTTTTTTCTTTTTTTTTTTTTCCTCTCTGTCTTTGTGGGGAAGAATTATTGAAATGAGTTTTGGGGCAGATAAATACCCTAGAGGTATTTTGGCCCATTACTCTCTTTTAGACCATTTGCCTTTAACTCTCTCTTGAGCTACTGTTCGACAAAGTTAATAGCTGCAAATTCTTCAGGGATGGTTTGTTAAATCATGTCCAAGAAAATAAATATAATGAATGAACAATCTCAGGAGAAAGCCCTGACATTTAAAAAAAAAAAAGTAAATGAGTCTCACAAGTATCAAGCCACAAAATAGGTAAAGTACATTAGCAAAAAAGAGATTTTTTTTTTTTTTTTTTTTTTTTTTTTTTTTTTTTGTCTTTGCAGCAATTAGAGGGGGAGAAAAAGCCTTCTCCAGGGGACCACACCTGAGCTCTTTAAAGCTCAACTGAAAGCCAGTTGAATACTGCATCCTGGAAAGTAACAGCACGGACGTAAATGTGTTCTGCTCAAAACTTTCTTCACACTCTCCCTGCATTTCAATGTGCTTCAGCTGCCACTGAATCAATGGGCTTTGATATGAGGAAGCTGGATCATAGCTTTGAACTCCACTGAACCCAATTATATCTGGTCATTTCAGAGAGCTGCGGCAGTGTGATGGCAGACTCTTGCTCTCTGAACTAAGAGGCAGAGAGTTCACAGCAGACTCAAGGATTGCAGCTGCAGCAGCAAATTCATACTGTGCTGCAGTGTTGAAGGTTTTACTTTCAAGGAAAAAAAAAAAGGACAGGAAATCTGAACTGAGAACTACATTAACTAATAGAAAGGTATTTTGCCAGCCAGCATCTGGTGCTGAGAAAATGGTGTGTCTTGGGGTTAATGCCTTTTAATTGTCGTGGCACAAGTGATAAGTTTTACCTCTGAGAGTTCCTGGAGATCTGAAGGAGCTTTAAATCCTTTGCTGGAAGGGAGAAGTCAGCTTTTTTTCCAGTGCCAGGATAGCACATACCTCTTGCTTCTGACAATGACACTTGCCATTTAATGCTCGAGAGAGGATGAGCATAGCAGGGACTGTAATTTCCTAGAGAGACTGTGAATACCACATCAAAATGATATTCGAAAGCAAACTTCATTTTGCCCATGGCTCGTGTAATTAAAACCTAGCCTGGTGACAGGTTACTACATATAGAGAGAAATACACCCTTGGGCAGAGGACTACTGAAGTCTTATGCATCACTAAAGTCCTATTTAAGCCCCTTTTGCTTGGCTTTATTAAAACCAATTTAATTTCTCGGCCTTGAAAATGCACTTGTGAAATGTTTCCGTAGGCCCTTCCTTGTACTGGCAGCTTTCAAACAGTCTGCTGATTTTGTTCTTATGTTCAATGGACAAAACCATTGAATCAATCCTTAATATCCATAACATTAAGCAAGAATACTTTCTGCCAGTGTTTTCCCTTGCAAAAAGAAGTCCAAGAAGACCTGTCATTCCAGATTTTCTGAGGAAAAACATGTAACTTACATAATCAAACACAAGTATATTTCAGTTTTCTTTCATATTAAAAGGAAATAGAAACTTGTGTTGATGTCTATCCCTTCCAGTCTAGTTTTCCATTTATAATATTCTAAAATCCTTAGCTTTGGAAGCATAAGAGATCTTCTGAGAGATCTTGTTTTGTGGCGCTCTAACTAGAGTTTGACATTACCCAAATCTGTGCTAAATCCATATTTCTCTCACGGTTATAGCTACATTTTCAGACTGAAATTTGGGCTTTTTATTCCCCCTCTTACATTGTTGGAATATTTTCACTTTTTCTAAATATCATTTCAAATGCAGGAAAAACAGCCTTTTTGAGATGGATTCCGACAAATGTCAGTCAGAATTTGCATCTGCCTGTTGATTACATGCAGTTCTGATTATTCCTTCTGAAGAGCTGCCATGAAACAATACTGACAAACGTGTTTTTTAATGTTACTTTGT
The DNA here is from genome assembly GCF_003342845.1 of Nothoprocta perdicaria. Lineage (NCBI taxonomy): Eukaryota > Metazoa > Chordata > Aves > Tinamiformes > Tinamidae > Nothoprocta > Nothoprocta perdicaria. Next base: position 3,784,917 of record NW_020455599.1, on the reverse strand, counting down.
GTTGATAAGCCTGTGGTAAGAATGGTGAAATTCCCAGGTTTCTAATCATTCAGCTGATCTTGTGAGGACCATTTTCAGATATTCGCATTGAAAATGGAAAGGGATCAATTTAAAATTCATATTATGAGAAGAAACTCCAATTTTTTGAGTGATTGCAAAGCTAAACCAACTTCTTGGTTATTATTAGATGAGACAAAGTTAGCGGAAGGTAATTGTAATAGAACTAAGGGAAAATACTTTCTTAGACAAGACTCTCAAACAACAGAAATGGGAAACTACTGTAAATGGTAACAATAGTAATAAAGTCTTCATAAAAGTAGTATGTCTTTTTGCTTTTAAGAAAGCATTTTAAGAAGAATTTTTATTCTGAACAGTGCTTAAAGTAGACAGAGTAGGAACTGGAAAAAATGTGATTTTTACCTCTAGAAATGCCAGTAAATAACTTCTGAGTGTTCTTTAGATACTAAGGCCAAATTTTCTCCTTTAATATCACATAATTAAAAAAATAGTTCTGGCATGTGTAGCAGTTATCTTAAACACTGTTATTTTAAAGATATTTCACACGTAAAAAAAAAATAATGATTTTATTCATTCATCCAATGGTCAGAATCAAAAGTCAACTGCTAGCAATTGAAACTGGACTCTGTCAGTGTTCATATCTCTCAGGTTACCTATACATTTAAAGATTCCTTATAGATTTAAAGATTCCCAAGATCCCAAGATCAAGGTCACAGTTTTTTTTGACAGAGTACTTGAATAAATATAATCTACAATGCTACAAAAATGAAGTAGATTTTGAAGCTGGGGAGAGATTTAAAAACCTCTAATACAAAAACATTAATTTAATTGCTCTAATCAAAGCAAAACTGAAACCTCGGTAGAACAATAATAACCTAAGCAGAAACAGAAAAGGCATTTGATCATGTGGAGTGGGATTTCTTCTTCTGCAAGCCATTAAAAAATCTCACTCTGGAGTCATGTCGGATGCTGAATTTTTCCGTCTATGCTGAGAGCACCCAGTGTAGCAGCAGATTAACTTTCTGGGAGGAGGAAGTAAATCTGTTTGGATTTGTTTGTGTTCTTATGATTAAGCTGTAGGCCCTCTAGTATACTAAATTAGATTCTGAAAATAAATTGAGAATTTCTATTCAGGTTTTAAATATACAGACTCAGTCTCAAATGTCTGAGCAGACCTATGTGTAATTGTACTGTGGATTTGGAAAGGTTGCATGTGGTCCCTAAGAGGTCCATGTAATCCCAGAGTCCTGTAAAGCATGACATTTTTTGGTGCAGATCATCTCTTCTTTTTCGTCTCTGTGTAGCTGCTGACCAGTTATTAAATCCAATTACAACTTATTCAGTTTTCCATTCACTATAGTTACCTTTGGCATAGTCAGAGGACAAAACTCATGCTGGGTGTAAACTCTCTGAAACTGGAATATAAGAGGTATCATATCAAAGTGGTTGTCACCAAGAATTCCCACTGAGAAAAATGAGAGCTGATGAGTGCTCATGATGTCTTCTCTGATATCTGAACAGGCTATGAAGTCCCAAGGATTTACAAAAATACAACCTTCAAATTCAGCCTGGGTGCCTTTATTGTAAGTTATCTTGCTTCCCTCTATATCGTCACGTGACAAAGTTAATTTAAATAGTTCCACATCTGTAAGTAACGTATAATGCTTTCTTCACTAATCTGTTATCTTATTGCTTAATGACAAACTTACTGACATTACCGATCAGTATTTGCCTGTACTTATAAACACTGCATCTTTATAACGCATAAAAAGGAAAAATATCGTGATACTCTTTTCAAGTTATAACTGCAAATATTTATTACTTCCATTACAAACTTGATGACTCTTCTCAGCAGTTCTCCTAAACATTTTCAGATTTACGAGAAAACAAATGAATCATGTGCCAATGACCAGTCAAAAAGGACCACAGGACTTGTTTCTTTTAAACTAGACTCTATTTTCTTCTCCTTCAAGGAGGGGAGAGAAGGTAACTGCTGCTCTTCTCCCTCTGCCCGAAGAAGTGCATCTCGCGCGTGGCATTCCAGCTGTGATGCCTTGATCCGGAGCTGCTGGTGGAGGTGGTTCCTCCCTGGGGCTCCTCTCATGTACTTCAGTGACTCTTTGTAGTGCCAGAGCAGTTTCGCAGATGACTTCAGGTGTGCGGCTTGAACACCACTTTTCCAGCTGCTCCGTGGTTCAAATGAGTTCATCCATCCCTGACACTTGCACACAAACACTCTGGAAATGTATTATTTAAAGCCTTTCTTCCCTGGTGTTTCAGAAATAAAGGTGTAAACTTTCTTCAGAGGCGTGAGAAAAAAAAAATAATCCTTTGCTCTACTAGGAAAAAGTGAAAGGCCAGCCTTCAAGCTGCATATGCCCTCTGAGAGCCTTTGCGCAAGAACAAGTGCGAATTACTTGAGATAATATTGTCGTATCCTTCTCTGCATCCGAGGAGGGTAAAAGCACCGAGGCGTGTTATGTTGACACCTTACTGCTGCAGCCACCGGAGGGGTGGCGCAAAGTTGCCACAGCAACCACACGTCTTGCGTAGCACTTTCTGTCTCGCTGTGCGGGCAGAAGCCGGCTTGAAAGTTTTATCAGGTTTCTTAAAGATTTATGATGCTTCCCTTGGCCTTCTACTACTGCCTGCTTGACCAGTTGCTTGTGGTTGAGAGCAAGGAAGGAGCCCGAAGGACGCACCATAGGGTAAACGTATTTTGATAGGTACAGTGAAGGGTTTGTGTTCAGGGTTTCGGCATAAATAATAGGGTTGTTGAGTGGATCTTATTTTGATTTACGTCAAGGATCTTTTTCCTTCTCCCTGGGACACTTCACAGAGGTGTAACTATCTGGAGGAATTCTGGAGAAAAGCAATGTTGAGGTCAAGAATCCTTGACTTCCAAGGTGTTAAGATCTCCACTTTTCCAAGTCAAGATATGAAGGTTTCTTTATTTTAGGAAGTGAAGATTTTTGGAAAATATCAGGTTGTGAAGGCTATCAAAAGACAGGCTTTTCAGTCCATTACAGAATGAAAGCAAGTCTGAAAGCTTATGAGCTGGAATTGCTGGTCTCTAGACAGCAGTATATGTTGAGCATTTCCCTTATAAAAAAACAGATAAATACTCCAGAATATTGCAATAGTAATCCCAAGCAGAGCAGTAAAACCAACGTACAGTGGATATGTTGGAGCAGAATGGTGACAAAGAGTAGTAGTCTAAGAAAAGCATCTGTGCACTTGGAGTTGCTGAGTACCGATTCTATTTGGTGTGTGACATGCAAGCAGAATCTCGTGTTGGAGCTACATCTCTGTAAAGCAATAGAATGGAGCCGAGACTGTTGAAGCATGGGATGTAGGAACATCTGCCCTTCAAAATGACAGTAATGCATCAGGTAAATGGAGGTGAGTGTGAGCTGCATGCTGCATCTGACATAATTAAAGGTGATGGAAAAGTATTGTTGTTGTAATGGGGAGATATGTTTTAATATATCTATCACAGAGAATGCCTTCTTAAAAAGAGTGGAGTAGGAAATAATGATGCACTAGATTTGTAGCAGCAAAAGGATCTCCCAGAATGTATTCTGTAGCTTTTGTCAGATACTTCACAGTATATGCTGCAGAATAAATCTTATGTCTATATATGTTTGAAATGTTAAGATACAGTTCCTTGTATTATGTTAGATTACATTTTTATTTTTGTGAGAAACAAATCATGTGAAGTATTTAAAGTTGCTATTTTTGTGTGGCGTATTGAGGAGCGGGCCTCCACACTTTTGGATATCTGTCCAGGGATGAAATCTTTGGACAACCTATGACAGATTTTCAGATCCTTATGACAAATTGCAGACAAACTTTAGATTTATTCAGTTTACAAGGCAGGGAGGGAATGGGATGATGTCATCCAGGAGTGGATCAGCTCCACTACTACAACTGTTCATTGTTTTAAGAGGAAAGAGCTATGTTTTCATGTGTGATATCCTCCTTTGGCATGAGCATAGAAGATACTGCCAGGAAAAGGAAGAAACACATATGTTTCATGTCTGAGTTCTATGGTTTGTTTTACTTGCTGTTTTATTAAATAAAATAAGATAACAAGTATATTTTGATACTTATAGACATGAACTGTACATCACTCAAAACTAAATAAAAGTGGACATAGCAATCAGTAGACTGAAAGAATATGGGAAATCTTTTTTTTCCCCCAGCAGTGATGAATCAGAATCATAAGCATTTTGAAATAGGATTAGAAAAAGGAAACTTTATGAAGAAAGGGCCTTGGTTTTGAAATTAGCAAATGGAGGGCTATCATATATGGTGGTTTGGCACTGAACTAACAGTTAAGTCTTCAAATCTGGCTCAGCTGAAGCCTTGGTCTTGTCTTAACAAAGGTGATTTTATCCATTGTGGTTTCAAGAATGATACATGGAATAAGTGAGATAATTTGTCTGATTTTCTAATGGAATCTGTAAATTTAGCTCATCAGTATGAAATTTGTCCCCATTCACTCCAAAGATTCTTAGTTTTTACCTTTATTAGTGCTTTGGGGGACTTTTTAAATTCCCAGTGAAGAAGAATTAGGTCTACGAGACAAGCAGATTCAGGCAAATATTGAGTTTGACAAGCCGATCGGATCACAGCTTAATAATGAATCACTGAGAAAAACTCTCTTAGAGAGCTGAGGTAACAAGAGTACTACTTCCATACAAGTTTGTGTTAACATAGTAAAACTTATTTGCAGCAGGATCAAAACTTAGAAGTCTGAGAAAAGTTTTCAAGAAGACTTGAGAATTCTTCTTTAAAAATAAATCTAGACTGTCTAGGTTTTATTAAAATCTGAAATTACAGGTGAATCCTGAGGCATTTTAGAATTAATCAGCATTTTACCTTTGCTATTTTGGTTTTAAAACAATTACCGTCTGCAAAATACCTAACCTTTGAAAAGGAATATTAAGGAATATTGGCACAACGAATGACATAAATCATACTAAACTTCTGTATCACCACCACGGATAATTTTTTAGTATAATCACAGTTCCCGGTTCTCCTGTAACACCTAAAAAATGCAGTGAAGACAAGGATACCACTGTGTACCCTTACTCTGTCCTCACACAACATTGTCTTTTCCTGCCCCTATTAAAACTTCTCCAAATAAAAAAAGGCCTATGTCAAAATCTTAAATGGAATATATATATCTCTCTATATATATATCTATATATCTATATATATATCAAAAGATGGTCACCCAAGTAGGTGTTTCACTAGGAGAATATGAAGCACACACAAACACACCAAAAAGAAAGGAAAAAAAAAAAAAAGGAAGGAAGAAATCAGGGGCCAGGCAAATGACTGCACAGATTGCAATTTAGATGGAATACATGCACTTAGGCCAGCAAGAAACACATTTAAATATTCAGGCTGAGACAGATGCAAGGCATGCACCAGAATTCCAGAGTTTTAGCTGCCTCAGTCATTAACCAAGCACAGATTTTAAAGACATTCAATAAATGGAATTGACAGGACTCGACAACACAGTTAATATGGGAATGAAATGACAAATCAGATTAAAAGGTTACATCCAATTGCCCTGTGGCAGCAGAAGGAATTTTATGTGGTGATCTTACTTCAAGAAAAAGAAAAACAAAAACAAATAAATAAATGGGAAGGAGGCAAGTTAAGAAACAGAATCTGTATAGAACTTCTGTCTTATCCATGTTATTAGGAATAAAAGATTAACAAGCATCCATTGGGAGATGTCACTCAAGCAATGTGAGATGTGAAGAAAACAATCTCAAACAAAACAAAACAAAACAAAAGAGAAGAGGGAAAGAAAGGCTGAATGAGCTGACTGGAGAATTTAATGTAAAAAGTAGCAGACCCACTATGAACAGTGAGAGATTCCCAGCTCCTAGAGGGGACAGCTGGTCCAGTTGACGTGTTATGGGATGAGCAAACCCTAAAACCTTTCTGTCTGGGAGGGAAACACTTGATGCTACCCAGGCAAAGCCTGCAGTGAATCAGCTCTGCTGTTGACAGCTTTTATATCCTTCTTAAGCGAGGAATTGCAAATGGTGGCTTGCCTGCTACTCTGGCTCTCCCCTCTTCCCCAAATATCATATATTCAGAAGCCTAGAAAAGCCCTTCAGCCTCTTCTTGTGGAGGACCAGTGCTGAGATGAACTGCCGCATTTCAGAGTGAAGATAACAACAAGAGGAATTTGTTGCTACAAGCTCAAGTATTTTTTGGTGGAATCCTGCCTGTGACAGAGCAGAAGTCTTGCAATAAGGATTGGCTGCGTGTTGTTGAGTGAATGCAGACAGCCAGCATGTCTTGGATATTAGGTTCCAGTAATGGAAGCTGGAGTGGTGAATTTGCAATTTCTTCAACAAGAATAAGACTCTTTGCTCTCACTATTTTTTTTTTTTTTAATTGCATTGAGGAAAATGGGCCCCAGGTGATTTTTTTTTCTTCTTTTTGGGGAAGGAGTAAGTAAACAAGATTATTTTAAGATTACTCCAAGAATATATTTGACTTAAGCAGATGATTTCTTATGCTAATAGGGACAGCTCTTCAAGGCCTTGCAACTTTGGCTAATCATTCAGTCAAAATTGCTATTTTATTTTAATTATAAAGACATCTATTGATAATTTTTTCTGGATTCACTAATCCAGTCACAAATGCCTTTTTTTTTTTCCTGTATTTTCTTTGTACTCATGTTTCTTGCTCTTTTTTTTTTTTTAATGAAATAATTAGAAAAAGCCTCAGTAAATAGATTATAGGATCAGAGAGAATTCCCCTTACCATGTAAACTCTTCTTCATTCTGCATTTGCATCATCCTCATTTAGGTCAACTTGTAAAAAAATATACACCTAGATGTTGTGATATTTTCCTGATTTACCAGTATAGTGAGTGCACAAACTGCTCCATGAAGTTGATTCACTTGAAAACCTTGATTGCATACTGATGAAGACCAGGACCTTTTATGAACAGAAATGCATATCTTCAGAACTGTTCCAGACTCCTTTTCTCCCTAAGGGAAAGATAAACTGAGGTCAGCTCTTTTATTTTATTTTTTATATTTTTTTTTTCCTAGCAATTTTACAGACAGGATTATTTGTAATCCAGTTTTCTGGAAAGGACTAATTTGTGCTCAGCAGTTTAAAAGTTCCCTGTTCTTTTTCCCTTCCCAAATCCCTGGGCTGCTTTGCTGCATCCAGCACTCTGCTTGTACCTCACCCGGCAGTGTGGGCCCTGCCATCTCCTGTCATGACCTTTCAGTTCCCAGTTGCTGCTGTAGGTTTAGAGATACTTTCTCTTGATCCTTCCAGCTCAATGCAGGGGGAGACCTCATCTGAAAAGACAAAGACATAATCAGAAATTGCACAGGTGAAAATCTTAGCACTCTGATATAAAGGACACATGCTAAACAGTTGAGAATACAATAGTAATAGTCTAGATATAGGAATGGGTCATTTGTGCTATAACTGCACTTTGCTTTTGCTCTCCTTGTATCTTTCTTTCAAACTATCTTTTGTACATTCCAAATGTCCCCACAGCACATGAACTGTGTCCCCATGTTCCAGTAGTTCCACTGTAAATGCTGGGCTGCAGGTTCAAAATACAGTTTTGGAGTGCAAATCTTTGTCCTTGGACTATGTTGATCCACAAGCTCTGGGGGAACTTTTTGGCATAGCAGGAAAGGCTGGAAGGACAAATGGACAAGACTCAGGGCTGTCAGTCCTCCTGACTAGAAGGCACAAGCTGCCTCCTGCCTGCTGGCTTAGTGTCTGGGAGATGACCATGGATGTGACAACCAGCCACACCCCTACCACAAGGTGCAGTATTGCAGCATTGCTGCATCTAATGCAACAAATCAAGAGGTCCTTCACAGGAGAGTCCAACGTGCTACACTACAGTGAAGCACAGGATCTGCAGTCCTTGAAGTCATGTTGCCCATTTGCTAGCAGTGAGTAAGAGGTATAGACCATGCCACAGTTTAACACCAGCCCTGGTGCATGCTGTCCAGATATCACCCACAGGCAAGAAATTGACACCACCACTGAAAAAGCTCTTTTCGCTTTCTTATGTTCCATGAATCTGTAGAGTTACCGTACCCTTGGGCTGGAGGACACATCCAGAGATCAGTCCTTTCAAGATAACAGAGTAACCAGCTGTGCTATGGCTGTAGAAAAGTGAAGACTGCCACACCTTTGTCGCATCAAACACAATGAGTGATAAAACACAAGGAATGTGCAAAAACGAGGCATTGTACGGTTGTCTTCTTCCTTTTGCTTAATTCTATTTTTTTTTCACCACATTGGAATACATTTCTAGGGAGTTTCTATTTTGCAAGGATTTTATCGCTTACACAGTATTTCTCAACTGGGAGTATTTCTGTATATTCATGTGATAAGATTATATAAACTATAACAAGTACTGTTCATTTCACAGATTGTGCTGCAGTGTCTGCACAATGCATAGTGTTGGGGTGGGAGAAATAATTTAGTGAGGAGGCTCAAGAACTCATCTGTTATTTTTACAGGGAATAACTTAGCAAAGAGATTCTGAAAGGGTAAAGTTAACAGTTTGGTGTGCAGATGATATAGAGTGATTGTGGCAGAATGAGGTAAGACACAAGACAAAGACAAGCTTAGCTTTTCTCTTTGTCTTCGTGATAGTTATGTTAACAGTGCAGGAAGCTTCACTTTTTAACAAAGTGAGCCTTGTGACTGGGTCATATCACGTAGGCAAGATTCTGGTTATAACAGTTTTTATTGAGTTGCTGAACAACTTGCTGTATTCTAGCAGTTCTCTCTGATTTTTTTTTCCCCTCATGCCTGTAGGCGATGAGGCAATGAGTAAAACCTATTTTATGAAAGAGTAACTTTTAACTTACTGTGAAATCCACCCCAATTTCTCCAGTATTGTTTTGAGTTGAGCACAGCTAGTGAAAAAAAAATGCGTAGCAGAGACTTTTCCTCTTTCCCTGCTATGGTTCCAGGTGTACATACAAAAGCCCTTTTGTGATTAAGGAAAACGGCGAGGTAAGCAGAAGTCACTTCCTACCATACTCAATCCCTGCAACTACCAGGTTGCAAACTCCAGGTAATAGTAAGATGGGCTGAGGGACTAGTTTTACTCCTGAGGTAGCATGTGCAGAATTTGGTGATATCCTCCCTAGTTTTTGCCTACAATTGATACTAATAATAAAAAGGAAAAGATGATTAGTAACATATACAATTGTGTGCTAGATATATCTATAAAATATTAACCAATTCAAGTACTTTTGTAGTCTGCATTTGAAAGGCCAGCCCCATACCATACTTACCAATAAAGCATGAGCAGATTAATGGGATACATTGTTCTCTCAGGTTAACTCCACCATATTGTCGCTAGGTAGGTATGCCCCAATGAATCCACATCTTGTTTCTGTGATAGGAAAAGAAATTGCGTTCTCAAAAGGAGGGCAATTTCTATCCAGCAGAATCAGATGCAAAGAAAAAAAGGAAAGAGTCTCCTCCCTCCCACTTTTTTTATTTCAGTTGTTGTTTAATTGTTTCTTCGATCCAGTGGTTTAGTGATTTCACATTTATTTAATTAACAGAGAAATGGATAGGGCACACCGAAAAACAAGAAAGGAAGATCAGGTAGACAAATGGTCTCTGTAAGTTCACAGTTCTTAAAACAGATGTTCACCTCCGCTGGCTATAGTATATCATTATCTCCAGGAACCCTGAAGAGAAAATACAATCCTTCATTACATGCAGGCAAAGCAGAGCAGACTTACAAGGCTAAACAGGCACACTAGCCCATTCCAGCAGATCTCCTCTCACTGCTGCTCTGTTACTTGAAGGCCAGAAAGCATATGTGTCTCAATGAGAGGATGATGACAACAAATACTACAGGTGTCTGTGGGATGAAATTCTGTGAAGATGTGATGAGATGTGAAGAGAAGCAGAAGCAAACAAATATTTTGGAGATGCTAGGACGATTCTTTCCTAACACACATGTTGCAAAAGCAAGGTGACAACTGTCTTATCTCCTCTTTTGGTAGGGTCAACTCACTTTTGGAGTGGGGCTCTTTTCTGCCTCTACCCTGCTTAGCTATACCTGTTTGAGCTGCCTATCTAAGGGAAGCTGAGTAGCATGTACAGTGGAAAAGCATATTGCTGGCTGCTCTGTTTTCACTCCTTTTGCTAGCCATTGCAGAACTAAATAGACAAAATTGGTAAAAAGTCATCCCTCCTTTATGGAATAAATAATAATCATTGGAGCTCCTCTGTCCTGGTGAGATATGAAAAAACATTTATTTACATGTGTCAGTCAAATCTGTGCAAGCACAAACCTGTCTGTGCACAGACCAGTTAGTCACATTACCCAAATGGTGCTTGTACCTGTTTTCCCCCTGACTGGGCACAAAATGCTTCATACTGTTTAGTTAGCAGCTGGTGTCACAACCATGAAAGAGTGTCCTGGAAAATGGCCTGAACAGTTAGATTACCATTTCTCCAGATTTTGTCTGTCTTGTGATTATGCTTTATCACTCTTACTGCCTTTGCTAACTTTTAATCACAGCTGAGTATTTCCTTTCTGGCTGCCGTTTCTGTTTTCAAGTGTATTAAAGGAATAGTCAGATTCCTAGATAATATAAATGTCATGATTTACTATGCAAGAAGCACTAGATGGACCCTTTGCTTCCCCTCTGACTCCCATCCTCCCCCCTTGTATCTGAGCCCTTGTAGAGGAAAAGAGATGTTGAAATCAATATAAGAATAAATTGCCACGTGGTCCTTATTGTGGAGACAAGGTTTCTACAGAAAATCCTTGTAATCAGAAAAGAGGGAAGATGAGATTAAACTGATTAAATTGAGAAAGTCAAAAAAGGACACCTTGAAAGATTAGCTTGAGGACGACTGAAAAGCATAATCCCCCATGCATGTTAAGTAGAACAGTCCCTCTCTGTTATCAGCCCCTTCATCTGGTGACCTTCTGTTGCATTAGCACAGAGCTTCTTGATCCAAGGCAAATAGTGAAAATTGAAAAGCCAGAATGCGAGTGATTACAACAGGTATCAATATTACTGCAGTGATGGTTTGTTACCATTAGGGAGACCCACCAGAGGTGATTGTGGAAGCAAAAGGAAGAGAAAATAATAAGGCATTACACTGGTTCCAGGCAATAGAGTAGAGACCTTGTGTTAACATGGAAAAATCTTTTTCATTTGTTTCCACCTTTAAAATTACAGCAGCAAAACAGGAAACAAGAAGGAGAGAAAATATGCTGTGGAACTCTTCTGTGTTCTTTGGGAAAAATTGGATTTCAGTGGTTGCACTTACAGTGAGTGTGTATGTGTGTGTGTGTGTGTGGAGAGAGAGAAAATAAAAGGCAGCTGCTAATTTTGCTGGTTTGATAATTAAAAAAAAAAAAGACTTCACACACCCTTCTCTATGGCAAACCCTTTTCTGTGCAATCACAACAGCAGCAGCAGCAAGACTGACTCCTCTGAAGGCTGCTCAGTGGTCTTGCAGTGCTGTGTTGCATCGCTGCATGTCAGAGCTCATCATGGTGCAATTCAAGTGCCACATCTTTTCTACTGTTCTTCAGAGCTGTAGGAAAGGTCTCAGAGAAAAAATCAAGTCTGTGCTGAGTATCTTGTAGCTGAGTAGTATTTAGCCCAAATAAATCACATTTCACAACCTAACTAATATAATAAGATTATTCTTCATTGGGCTCATTCTTAATGCTTCAGAATATGAATAGCTTTAAATAGACACAAAAGAGCATTTTGGAGGGTTGTCTCATTTTCTTTTCTTTTAAGCTGGCAGGGGCCACAAAACATACGAAACATGCTGTAGCAGATGTATGTGAAATTAAACTCCTCCATGCAGTTGCATATATTAGGAATAATGCTTTACATTTGTGCCTGTTTTGCCCTTTTCTCTGTCCCCTCCAAACATCCTGGATTTCCAGTGATATGCAAAAAAGCATTGTATTGAGGACACTCTTTTTCTTAGCCAAAAGTGCAAAAGTCTACAGCAGTATTCATTTCTGCTGTTTTGCTCATGATGCAAAAGAATTGACTCTGAGTCATTCAGATGTTTTGACTGAATCCTAGATCTGTCACAGAGTTGTTTGATTTTGTTGAACGTACGTTAACTCAGTGCTTCTGTTTCCCCTGCTACCTTTTGTTGCTCTCTCTTGGTTAAGCAGCATGTTCTGCGAAGGCCAGAACTATTTCTTACTGGGTACTTCACAAGCACTTCCAGGACTCCAGTTGGAAATGGAGAAATACCTGTGGTCAACCCCCAAAACTGGAAAAGGGAAAGGAAAATAAAAATAGGAATAATTATAAAAATACGTATTTTTAAAAACCACAAAACATAATTTCACACTAAACGAACAACAACAACAAAATAATACTTGGGCAACATCAGGCTGAAACATTTTGAAAAATCAAGGAGGAAAAAAGCCCAGCTACTCGTGAAATTCAATTCAGTTCCAAGATGCAGAGAATGGGTCTATTTCTGTCAAGGCTCTTCATTATTCATTTGAAAGATCTTACCTACCTATAGAACTAATATCAGTAAGAGGAACTGATTGGTGCAGCAATTGCACCAATTCTTCCTTTACCAGAGAAGAAAGGATCCTGCAGTGCTTTTGTTCATACAAAAATTTGTGGCCTTTAGTCAATAGATTGGGTCAAACCTAATTTAGGCAGAAAGAAGCAGCACAGTTGCCTTGGGAGAGCTCCTAGTTCTACCAGGCCTAGATTTTTCCTCAGTTGCTTAAGTCTCAATGAAAAGAGGTTTTCAGTTCTGGAGGTAAAGGGATTCATTAGATCTCATTCTCAGAAATGTCTACCTGATTGAGAAAGAGTCCCCTCAGGGGCAATGCTCATAAGCAGGGGAAGGCTGAGGGAGCTGAAAAATGACCCATTTTGAATTTTGTCTAATTAGCTTCAAATATGTAAGTTGGATGTTTTGCTAGATGGATTAGAGTAATTATCTTAGTGCACCTATTCATGCTAGGAATGTCAGGAAAAGAGAAAGCTTAGAGGCTCAGAAAAAAATCACTGAAGCTCACCCTGTTGACTGCTCTGTCGCACTCATAATCATGCTGCAGAGGAAAGAGAAGGCTGGAAAAAGGACAAGGTTATAAGAGTGCTCCAAAGACAAAATACTGATGCCTGACCTATAGGTCAATAAACCGAGATGGATCCATGTTGGCCCAGACTCCCTACGTGAAAGCACCACAGAAAAATCATCCCATGTTCATATAGTCATTGTACAGAGGCAATATCCTTCTTCAAACACGAACAATCAGATCTATGGCATTACTGATATATTGGGCTTTGTCTCCTTTGTAGAACCATGCTTAAAATGAATGAAATAATTTTTATTTAGCTTGGAAATGGATTCTTTGAAAGAGAAAGGATTAATATTGTATTGTTTTTCTGTTCATCTGTTGATAAATTAGATCCACACATATCCTGAGATCAGGTATAAACTAAAAGATAGCAGACAGCTATGAAATAGATTATCCTGAGAAGGATTTAAGGGAAAAAAAAAAAAAAAAAAAAAAAGAGAGAGTGAAAAAGAAGAATTAGGGAGAACTTTTTTTTTATTCCTAGGGTTGTTTTTACAAAGTTTCTTAATCTACCAAATATGAGAGTGTTATCCAAGCATGCATCTGCTGTGAAAGACATTAAAACGTTGGAAAAGGGAGAAAACTGCATTGCCAAGTAAACCCAAGAGCAATCAATGATCACTCTAATCACTTTCTAAATACCAATTACTCCAATTGTGCAATTTGTTACATCCACAGACATAGTGTAACATTAGGGCATGTGGTCATACTCCCTTAGCGCCCATGCATTGCACAAACCTAGTGCCAACTAGGTTACTTGTCCATCTTGTTGAGTGTCTTCTTTGCTGCTAACTCACACTGTCTCCATGTCCCCATTATGTAGGATTAGCTGCGTTTCCAGCTAATGATATTTCTAAGTGTATCAAGTGTGCAACGTTAATTTCCCCAGCATCTCATTGACTTTTTAGTCAATATTGCTGTGATCCTTTCAGAACAACTCTCCTGTTCGAGGTATTGTAAATGAGTTTAATCACTGGAATGACCTGGTTTCCAGCAGTGTTGTGCACCATTGGTAACAGTGCAGTTGCCAGGTGATGTGCACCGCCTCTGCACATTGATTCACTGGGGTTTTGAGTCGTGTCTGCTGATTTTAACCCCCACATTAGTCCAGAGGGTGTTCAAATTTGGTAAAGTTTTTCCAATAACTAATTTTTCAGTTGTAAAATGCTGTTTCATAAAAAAAAAAAAAAAAAAAAAGTCTAAATTTTCCATGGAGAAAACATCAATTATAAACATTCTTTTTGTTCATTTAAAGAAATGGACTGAAGGTAGCATGCAAAGTTCAAGCACTGGATTTTAACTGTATGGGAACACAGCACAACATCAGGGTGAAATTTGTCAGCTTTCATTCAATATGCCATTTATAACAGAGCAAGTCAGCCTTATCATTGTATCTTACTTCCATGTTTCTGTTACTTTTCTCTGAGGAGATTTTTTTTTTTTTTAATTTGGAAAGAAACCCTAGAATATCAGAAATTCTGATAGGTCAAAACCTCCAAATTCAATGTTATTTGGTTTCTTGTGCTAAAGCAAAATGGCAGGTAGATGAGCTTTCTATGTGTGATGATTTTTTTGTCTGTTAAAAGGCAAACATTTGTACTGAAGTTGCAACAGAGGGCAAACAAACTGACTGGAGTCCAGTTTTTATTTCTGGCTTAGCACTGAAGAAGGTAGATCAGAGCTGTAGCCTGACTTTTTTTGCGTTAGTTGATTAGTGAACTTTTGTAAAAAAAAACAGACTTTAGCCTCATTGTTCTGTTGAATATTTAATTGCCAATTAGGTAGAAGAAAATCTCTTCTAAATAGCAGAACACTAGTGACAAATCGGTCACACTATGGAAGAACATCATGGCAAGATCTGAACAACCCAAAGGCTTTTCCCTTAGAGTTCAGGGTTCCTGTTGTGGGAAGCCATAGATGTCCAGTCTTCAGAAAATTTCTCTCCTCTTTTGCAGTTTTCATGTATTTTCTTGGGTCCCTCTGTATAGAGGGGATGGTGATATGAAGGCCTCAGGAAAAGAAGATGCTTATGTAGAAATGAATTTGTTTGGATTCAGAGATAACTCTTTCACTTTTATGGAGTAAGAAGAGTTTTCACTTTCTGTCCTCTCTATTGATCTGGTTCAATAGGCTTAGTTTGAATGTGGCTTCCAAGCTGCTTTTCTACTGGCAATGTGACCAAGCAATCATAAGAAGGTATGAACAGATTATTGCAGTGTCTTTCTCCAAAATTTTGTCTTTCCCATCTTTTTTCTTCCTTTTTTTTTTAAACAGATTTTGCTCACTTTTTTGCATGTGTTATATTTTTAACTCCTGATACATGACTGACAGACAAAACCATACAGGCAAAAACATTTGTCCAAGCATTACATTTTCCTTTTTTTTTCCACTTCTTTCCACTTTTATAAAGTCAAACGGGTCAGCCTTTCACAATCTGCCAGGTGGTCAAGATGATCTGCAGGAGCTGTTCTTTCATGTCAACCCAAAACACTGTAAAGGGAGTCAGTATGTGATATTTGGAACCAATTATCATTCCATTTTGAATCATATTGACATCAGCTGTATCACATTATCAAAAGTCTGTGTAGGAAATGGAAAGAACACCAGCTCAGTTCAATGCCATTAAAAACCTCCCTCTAGGCCACACATAATGCCACTTTTCTCTCCTCCTTCAAATACCTCCTTTGCTGTGGTTTCTGTGGGGCAATTATGGAAGATTGTCCCAGGCCAGACAGTTGCTCACACTGTAATGACAGATTAAAAAATACATAAATCTAAGTAGTTGTCTGCCTTAAGTGGAGCAGAGACTATGAGAGAGATCCTCTTTGTGGCAGATGCCTTGTCTTAAAGAGTTTCATCCCTTATTGCACACCTTGAGGCTTGATCCCTAGTGAACCTGTGGGGGAGGGCAGCCTCCTCCTCTGCCTCAGCCTCAGTAGCCCCAGTAAAAGCAGAGGCAGTGGTGAGAGGAACCAGCCTTACAAAGGAGGCTCTACCCTCTTTGCCTGGCTAAAGACCTGTTAGCCCTTACAGCCAGACCCACTTGTGTACAGTTGGGGTGGATATCCTCTCCTCTCTGGCCATCCTCACCCTTCTTGACCAGCTCCAGGGTCAGCAGCAGAATGTTATTCCATACAGGCAGCCAAATGCATCTATCTGTTTCTCCCATGCCAGCATGTCTGTGCCAGCAGCTACTGTCCCTGAGGACATGGGTCTGGTGGTGATTGGCTGAAACCCGGACCCCAGACACTCAGGAGCCATAGGACCTCTTCTCACAGTCTTGTAGCAGGAATAGCCAGCCTTTTTTCCCCAAGTTCCAGCTCTGCCAGTTCCACCGTGCCTGCAATGTCTGGGCAGACAGATTTTGATCTCTCTGATTTGGAGCCTATGGTTTGGAGAAATGTTGGGTTTGTCCTCTGTGTTGCAGAGCCTGCAAGTGGAAACACCACTGGCAGCAGGAGCTTTGTCATTCCCTTAATGTGCCACTGCAGCCACATTACAGATAATGCTGTAGGAGCTGGTGTTGTCAGTCACTGTGTTTCTTGCACTCTGTGTGACTTGGTTTGAAATGAGCTCAGTAAAACTGAAGAATGGCCGAACAGCTAACTGCAATTTGGCTGAATGTCAACCAGTGCCTGTGGGTCAGTAGACACTTGCCATGGTTAATCTACCTTCTTAGCGAAGCTGCTTTACTGAACATTTCAAATCCACATTTTTGATGTCAGCTTCTTGTAGAATATGAGTAAAGTGCACAAAATGGAGTTGTCATTCTCTGAAATCAATTATCTATAATATGTGGAAAATATTAAATGACTTTTAGATCAAAGACACGTCTGAAAAAGGTGAGGCATATGAAGTTCTTCTGTAATTGATGAGAATAGTCCCAAATAACAGATAACAACATGGACTGAACCAAGTAAATTATACCTACTGAAAGTTATTGTCCACATTGATTAGAGTTAATGATTAACGATCCTTTTCTGCTACCTCCTCATCCCCCTCCAAAAACTAAACTTTAGGAACTATAGACAAAATAGAAACAGCAAGTACTGATCTTTTCCTTCCTCTCTGCTTTCTTGCTTCAATGATGGGCTTCAGATTGAAGAAAGATTTTGTTCAGTCCTTCTAGAAACCCAAGGCATGAGGAGTCTTCTGCATTTTTGAGGGAAGATCATGTTTTTGATCACTCTGTAGCTCTCTCTGCAATTATCTGTGTCGTGTACAGCCACAGTTTGCAGCTATGAAGGCAGTATGAAGGACCTGCCTCACCTGGCAGAACTGGCACTGATTCACTGTTCCTGTTAACACGTCTCAGTAAAATTACCCAGACAATCTCAATAAAAATCAGAGGCCTCAGTAAATTTTTCATGCAGACCTCAGTAAAATGTAAGTAAATGGCTCTAGGGTGGACCTTCAGCTGGTATCATGTGAAGTAGTTCATCGGAGGCTTATAGATTTATGGAAATGAAGATGTGTTCCAATGCTATAAAAATGTATCTTCACACCAAAAGTTGGCACTGTCATTTTTATCCCCTTACGCAACAAGTAAATCTTGTAGCTGTTACACTGGGTAAAACTGTAACCTAATATGAAATGTTGTCAAACAATACACTGACCAAGAGTATCTCCAAACATATAAAAATGACTAAGTGCAAGAATAATGGTGTTGCTGTTGTTGTGACCAAAATGTTCAATTGTGACTAGATATCCTAATTAGGAACTGGGCCCTGCAGTATTAGCTGCTGTACAGTACCAGAACAGAAAGAAGTCTTGAACACGCTTTGAAACAGACACTAAGTTTTGCAGTATCTTGTTATGAAAATACATGAGAAAAAGTAAAGGCAAGTCGTCAAATACAGTACTTGCCCAAAGATAGTGTATAGTTCTTGAATGCTGCAAGTTGGATATGTTGCATAAATGGCATGTGCCATTTGTTGTTAGCACACGTCTGTCTGAATTGAAACGAGTTCTGTCTAGTACAGATATAGCTGGGGAGACTCTTTTGTTTATACAAGCTTAGTGACACTAATTAAACTTTTTCCTTATTTGAAAGGAGGCCTTTCATGATACCTACATGCCCCCAAATTTATATGAATAGTTTATTACAAGCCTCTTAAGCTCTGAAAAACTAAGAGGGGATAGTTATTTTATGTGTGTTGAAATGACAGAGGTAGGCAATTCAAGTAATGGCCTGTTAGTCGGTTATTAAATATTGCTCTTCAGCAAAATTGCTAATGATGATGGTCTTTCCATGCTGTCTTTAAAAGAGTGCACAATATATGCTGAAGAGAGATTATCTTGGATACAAAAGGCCACTAGTTTGAATTCTGTCCAAATCAACCAATTATCTGTGACAATCAACCAACACTGCTAGGCCATGCAGAGATTGGTTGCTATATAAGGTTCCACGTTTTAAATTACATGACTAACAGTAGAAATGAAAATTACTGAGAAGATGAGACTTGATTTTTAGAGGAAAGATAAAGTTTTAGTAGAGGAGGTCTGCCTCCTGAGGGTATATATTGTATATATTGTTCTTCACCATGCTTTAAAATCAGTTCATAAAAATTGTCCAAGCATAGCTGATCTAAAATCCTTCAACAGATGTTGTGATGGTCAAATATAACTAGACATTGAGGAGAATCTGTTCTTAGTTTTTGAGCTAATCAGTCCGAGCGGAAAAAGAATTATTCTCTATGGGAAAATTATAAAGTTGGTCATTACAGTAGTTGGAGAAATCCTCATTGATTTGGTGAGCTTTTTTATAGGTACAAACTTTGACACAAGTGCATGCACAAACAGAATGGTCATAATTCATTAATGTGGTTATAGCACCATAAAGTCTTTCCACAGCATTTTGGAGACTCATAAAATATCCCGAGAATGAGCATTTTGTGGCTGATGCCAGTTTACAGATAAGAATTAAAGAATATTTTGTGCATTAATAACATCTTCAGTATTATTTTTCTTTCTCCACCAGGTTGCAATGAGACAGTCTAATATTTTGTTAGTACTTCAAGCACATTCATTAAAAATTGCATCAAGAGAAATGGAATGATGGATAGATCTTTACATTGAAAAATAATATTTTCATTAATACCATCACAAAATCCTAAAGAATGGGTTTCCACTAAGCTACTGAGTTTACATTACAGATGAGAATTTCTGCCATAACATGACCTTTTATTTCAAAATATAAAATGTCTTTATCCACATATCTTGGCAAGTGATAGTCAGACATTATTTTAACATTAGTCCCTCCCAGGTGAAAAGTTCTCTCAAATTCTGAGTACTGGTGCTGCATGTACTTTCAGCATGGAAATAAGAGATTACAAAATCTCTTCATATTACTGTTTAAATAAAAGTGTTTCCCCAACCGTAGCCAAATAAGTATATATGGGTAGATATAGAGTTGCTTTGCGATAAATTTGAATAATATATGCCAAGCTGAATATACTGTTTTAAATAAATAGTGTAAGGAAAACAAGAAGGAATGACACATCAAGCTCCTGTGAACAGTTCAGTGTTGCTACAAGAGCAAAACCACTGCTTCTCAACAGAATTGCCCCAAAGGCTCTGTGTTTTGGATGAACAGGGTAAAAGCTCAGGAAATGAGAAGGACAAAGGTACTAGACGTTTCTGCTGAGCTCTGGTTTAAGGGACTATTTCTGGTAGCAGAGGGAACACCATGTGACGGAGCTGCTGAATGAGGGCAGTTGAGAGGTTGTGGGTGAACACGGTGGTATTGCTCTGAGGGGGAATGTGCACAGTGAGGCTGACATCTGAGGATATGTCCAGGGGTTACAGAAGTATATTTACCCCTGCACTCATCAAAAGAAACAACACTGCTGCTAAGACACGGCTGTACTTGCTGGAAGGCTTTATCCACTCTCCCAAAAAACATATTAGAAACAGAGCATAATGCACAGCTTTTGGCAAAAGGAATTTTGCTCTGTGCAAAACTAAAGAAAAGTTCATTTGTGTTGGTCTTAGTAGGAAAAGAACTTCGATTCACTGTTTCTTCATAAAATAAAATGCAAGAAGTTTAGTGGCCAAGAAAGTGTCTACTAGGAAGAAACAAGTCAAACAGGCATGAGTTTGACTTTGTTCTGAATTCATTATGGCAATCTCAGTTTCTTTAGCCCATATGAGCTGCTCTACTTTCATCTATAAAAGCAACAGTGGAGCAGCTCCTCCACAGGTATGCTTTTTTTCACACAGAAACCCGGTTTCTAGGAACCACCTGCTTTCTGCTGTGCTTCAGGAAGCCCTCACTTGAGTATCCAGCCTCCACAGAGGACATGGGGTGCCATCCCTTGTGCTGCTAGCTAGACTTGGAGAGAGGGAAGAAACAAGCAGCAAGAGGCTCTGTCCTAGCTGAGAAGACAAGGAGAAAGAAAAGGATGAGGAAGGCTAGGAGTGAGCAAGAGCCATGGTCCAGCTCATCCTTCTCTGCAAGTGGCTGGCAAAAGATTTTGCCACCAATCTCTCCCTTGTCTTGTGTCAGTTTTGCCAGAGTGAGGAAAGATGGATTTAAATCACAGGGCCAAGTTCCGATTGAATGTGAATGGAAGAAATTCCATGGAATATACTGGAGCTGATGAGTTACTCCAGCTTATCTTGTTCTAAGTTTTCAAGGTTCTTTCAAGTATCAGACATAAATAACCTGCCACTATGAATATACTTTGTTTTAGAGTGGATTTTTCACTGCATCAACATACCTATTAATTGCAGTAATGTTTTGCTGCACTCCTTTGGATTAAAATGCTATTTCTAAGTGTCAGTTAATAGGTTTTAGTGAAAGCAATTTATTAAACATTATGTACTCAGTTTAAATCTAGCAGGGTAACTAAACATTAAAGTAACAGGGGGGAAAATCTATATTTCTCTAATTTGGATTGTGTGTTCTTTTCACCAAGTATAATTGCTATTGACTGCCTAAAGCAGCATTCTCCAAATCCTGAATAACCAGAAAAAAAGAAAAATTGCAATTATATGTAAAAAGCAGTGTCCTAGCCTACTAGTATAAACACAGAACAAAAAGGCAAAAAGTTATGTAATGTGCTGAATACACTTTCTGTATTCATCTTTTCTTTTTTTTTCTCTCTCTTTTTTCTCTCTTTAAAATGAGAACATTAATGAGTATCTAGTTCTGGGTAATGTGAAGAGGTGGTGGGCATAGCACATCCATACACAGTTTATTTGTAATGCAGACTACGTTAAGAAGGTTAGAACCAGACTGAAACAGGGTCTGTAACATGATATCCCACCCACAAGTGCCATGTTCTTTTTTTCTCAGAACTAGAAGATAAGTCCTGTAAGGGTCTCCCTTCTCTATACGTAGCGGGTTTGATAGTTGTAGCAATAAGGAAGTAGTATTTACTTCAGTGTGCATGAAACAGGGAGTAGTTGATATGCAAGGTGATATCGAACAATATTAGCAATATGGAAAAAAACCCCAGCAGGATCTTACCTTTCCTGTTTGGAAAAAAACTCTCAAGAGTTATCACCACTAGCAGCAATATCGTTGTTTGCCATAGTATTTCATCTGCTATTTGACAACTTTCAAGAAGTTGACTTGTGAAAGGAAAATCTATCATCACAAGGATTCTCTTAATGTTTTGCCCATCCTGTTGAGTGAACCAGAACTTCATTATGACCCTATGCCTATCTATCATGCCTCCACATAAGTAGTGCTCCTGCTTCTTGAGAAAACTCATCAGCTATTTGTAGAAAAGGACTCTACAGCTACAGGCCCTCATCTGCAAGAGTTTTCTGCCTTACTGAAGTCCAAGCAGACAACATCCACAGCCTTTTCCTCATCCACGAGGTGGTTCAACTGGTCATAGAAAAGAGGCAGGTTGGTCAGGAAAGACCTACCTTTCATGAACCCATTCTGGGTGGACCTGATCCCCTGGTTATCATGTATATGCTGTGAGATCACTCTCAAGACAATCTGCTCCATAACTTTCCCTCATACTGAGGTTAGGTTGATTGGTTTATAGTTCCCCAGATCCTCCATCTGATCCATTCCGTAAACAAATTGGCAAGTTTCCAGCCATCTGGGACCTCCCCTGTTGACCAGAACTGCTGGTAGATGATGGAGAGCTGCTTGACGAGCACTTCTGTCAACTTCTTTAGAACTGCCAGGTGGATCCCATCTGACCTCATAGACTTGTGGGTGTCCAAGTGCAGTAGCAGGTTGCTAACTGTTTCCTTCTGAATTATGAGGGAGAGCTATAAAATTTCAGCATTTTCTACTGTTACCTATACAGTTAAATTTAGCTGTTTTTATGATTTCCTTCTTCTCTGCAGGACAGCCTCTGATGAATGTTGGATGACAGGATTAGCAGCAGCATTTTATTTTCTCACAACCTTCTGTCGGTTAGCTATGGAGTAAGTAGTTTTTTATTTGTGGCCCGTTATAGGGGAGAACAGCTTTGCAAAAGGTTTCTAGATCCTGTGTTTATGTGTCAGAGCCAATTTGGTTAGCTAATTTCAGCAATACTTTTAGGTTGCTAATTGCCTGAACCTGGGACTATATGCAGAGAACTCAGTCCTTTGGGGTTTTGTTTTTGTTTTTATTCTTCCACTGGGCAACTGATACTGGCCCATGCTGGAAAAGATGTTAGGTTAAATGAACCTGTGACCTGACCCATAGGGCAGTTCTTCCAGTATTATTTAGAGCCATGTGTCTGCAGTGGAATAGTCCATAGCCTGATCATTTACTCAGGTGAAAGAACACACTGCAAGTCACATAAATGAAAATGCAAACTTAAATTATGCACACAGCTGCTAAATGTAGCTTTGGTTTAAATGAAAGGACATGCTTTCCCAGAGGAACATCTGGCTGGCTCTGCCAGCCCAGAATGAATATTTTCCTATGTGAGACCTTCTTTTTCTTAGACCATATCTACTTATGCCAAAATTCTTCCTGATTCAGAGACTGTGCTAAAGCAGGTGAAAAGGGAAAAGTGAAGTATTCAAATCTACTGACTTCTATTTAAACAAGTGCCCTTTTAGATCCTTTTAAAGATTGAGCAGAATTTCGCAGCAAGACAATGAGGACTTCAGAAGGAATTCAACATGATTCTTCTTTTATTGGAGTGCCAGATTTTAACACCTATCATCTGTTTGCATTACAAAGGCCCTGTGCAGCGCTGGTCAAACCAAGCACTTATAAAACAGAGGTAATTTAAATAGGAGTCACCACAGGTATAGGAAAACATTCAAGTAGGAGGCATCACCTGAACTGCCTCTGTA
The DNA here is from genome assembly GCF_003342845.1 of Nothoprocta perdicaria. NCBI lineage: Eukaryota > Metazoa > Chordata > Aves > Tinamiformes > Tinamidae > Nothoprocta > Nothoprocta perdicaria. The sequence goes on along the minus strand of NW_020455599.1, from coordinate 3,761,492 downwards.
ACTGAGATTGAGAGAAGAGGAGAGGAGAGGAGAGAGGGGAGAAGTGGAAGTTACTGATTGTTTTCCCCTTTTTGCCTCTTCCTCCTAGAAGCTGGTCACCCATTTTCTGTTTCGTCTTTTCTGTCTATCTTCAGAGCTTGTTACTTTGTTCACTCTTTATTCCTCCGTGCATTCTGTTTATGTTCTTCTTAGTTGTACTGGTTAAATAAGACAGGACGCCTAATAAATTCAAATAAAATTTCTGATTGGTTTAACATCCGTTTAACTATCTAGAATAATTTAGTGTTATTGGATACTTTATATGATGAGTCCATGATGTTTAGCTGGAAAATAATGCACTCGATTGATTAAGCTCTTTGTAGGAGTCTAAGAATTAGCATACTGTCTAAGGGCAAATAATTTATAATTATCAAAAGGAGTTGATAAAAGGATTCAGTGCTATTGACTACCTGACTTGATAACCCTGATGAGCAAGCTTCATTAAGAGAAAAGTCCTAGCTTAAATGTAATTTAGTAAAAGCTAAAGGATAGCGTTAGTGCTTTTTATCATGTTTTGACAGTTATTCCCAAAGTGATGCCTTTGCTTCGTATTTGCACAGGCTTCATACTATTGCATTAGAATGACCAGAAACACATTCCCAAGTGAAACTTTTTCTTTCATACAAATCCTCTGATTTTGAAATGAATAGTACAGAATATTTATAAAATAACTTACTGCAAGATCTTGGCCTGCCCTTGATTAACTGTACATGTCATAGTAAGAAGACAAGGACTCAAGTGGTATTTGTTGTACAGTCAGGTTCTTTCCATGCATTTCTCCAAAGTGACAGATGTTTGAGCCAAATTTGAAGTCAAGGATTTGCTTTAAAAAATAGGTGTGAATAGATCACAGATTCTAATATGGAGCTGTGACCACTTGGTCTTCACTGAATCAGTGGAGAAAATGCAGACTTGCATGAGGAGGGGAAAGGTACTGTGTGAAAAGTGAAAGATACTGTTGGGACAGCAGCATTCGGAGAGCTCTGCTATTTGCATGGACTGTTTCAAAGCATGTTCCCCATTCCCATAATTCAGTTACTGAAGGAAAGTTTCCATTTTGTTTAGACCTCCTCGCATCTCCGACTGATGATATTCGAATAAACTCATCAACTCATTACATTGTTGTTAAGCTGGTATGACTCCAGACATGAGAGGTCTCTGCTTGGCCTTGCCCATTCACAGAAGTGAGCAGAAAGATCTAGCAATGTTTCAGGTAAAAATAGAGTAAGCAGAGCCTGCAAGCTGATTTCAGCTTGGTAGCAGATTTTAGATGGTTACAGGTATGTCTGCGTAAATCAAAGTACAAAAAAGTAATCAGTTTTAACCAAAGCCTACCAAATAGGATTAAGATAAGGAAGAAACACAAGCCCCTAAAAACTGTGAACTATAATAAACCTGTCCTTTTTTGACTGTGCTTTTGTTGTGTTCTACTGATATTACTACTTTAGGGAAATTGACTAGAAAAACTTGGATAATTCTCTGTCTTGCTGAAATGTTGAGAAGTTTCAAAATGGATGCTTTAAACACATCATCTCTTTTCAAACATTCTATTCTATTCAAAGTTTCTCGCAGTCAGTTCAAAGAGATGGAGCTCCCCAGCTCCATCTTTTACGTAATACTATGTTTTGAAGACACTCTCAGGAGTACCCTGCTCAGTTGGCATTTATAACCAGGCTCTGAATAGGCTCCAGTAGGAATGGGTATTGCTGGCATGTTGTGCAAAGAAATGGTTGTCTTTCTTGTATCTTTGTTGTATTTGCTGGGTGTCAGATTAGAAAGGCTGAGGAATGAGGCAATGGTAGAATAGCTATCCAACTATTACAGTGAATCAGGCAACAGCGTTGCTAAAAAGCAGACCGATTTTCACTTTCACAAATAAAATCTCACTCATTTTAAGATTGGAAGGTAATAGTTTGAAAGCACCTTATGTATCTTAACAGTTCTGTTTGGACAACCCAGTAGAAAAAATGATTGTTTTGTTCTAGGACTGCAAAAATTCCAATGTTTCTGCTAATTAAAAGTGCTTCAACGAAGACACTTTAAACTCACATTACTACAAATGAAAAAATGGAGGTAAACTTGGGATCTTGAGAACTTCAAATCTACTTAACCTTTAGACTTCAGATTTGTCTAATTGTGTGGAGCAGTCTAAGTCTAAAGCAGATAGTTATATTAACACATTTTCAGCACAAATATAGCAATTATTTAAAATATCTTCAAAGCAATGATGACAATTTGTCATAGCAGAGAAGTAGCTAAGATGATAATATGTACTAATATATATGCCATACTAAAAATACTGTTAATACATCCTAATACTGTTTTGGTTGGATTCAGATATCTAAACTTGTGTTGTCTGATTGGATTTGAAATAGAGTGAGGGCATGAATTCAGAGGAGGAAACTACCTATTAACTAAGAATCTTCCTGTACTTGGAATGTGGGCTTTGATTTTCCTAACCTTGTCTCTCTATGCTCAGACAGTGTCTCTATATTCGTCTAGGGTGACCTGAGTCACCCTGCTTCCATCTCTTGCACAATAGCTGTCTGAGTTTTTTCAAAAACTTCTTGTTCATCAGTGCAGGCCTCCGGCCACCTTGACTTGGCAGGTGGGAAGCATCATTCTTTCGCTTGGAGGAGGTAATCCTTGAAAAACAGCCAGCTCTTCTGGAGCCCTCTACATTCCATGGCTGTGTTCCATTGGATCATTTCAAGAAGGTTCTTGAATAGGGCAAAGTCTATTTTCCTGACATCTAGGGGTGTGATACTGTTATTTGCCTTGATCCCTTATCTTGCGTTCCTGAAATCCACTATATTTTTAGGAAATTATGATGCTATGGTGCCTAAATTCTGTGATGTTATACAAATGTCGAAGCAACACATTTTCTCATCTAGGAGTGACCGATGTCTTCTCCCATTGCTTCGATGGGCCTGTATGTGAATACATCCTGGATTAAAATTGGAGTATTTTTGCAGGATTTAAAGACTTGGAGTCATCTGGCCTGGGGTGAGAATACGGCCCCTTTAGTCCTTGCAGCAAAACTGCTGCTGAGTTCTATTGCACAGTGTTCTGAAGGATTCTCTGAAATTGTTTTGTGCCTGGACTATCTTTATTCTATTAAAGTAATGAAATAATACATCTTTACCAACTCCTCAATGCCCTTTATATTAACAAAGCATGCATTATTTCATCTCTGTCTAATTAATATCCTGCTTAATAGGTATCTCACTTCATGTTAGGTTCCTGTATTCTTAAGAATTTTTACTAATTTAATTGAGAGCAGTCTCAAATTAATTGTATAATTAATCTTGTCAAATTAGGTAACATTTCGTACAGCACCTTATTACAGAAACTTGAATATTTTAAATTACCATGCTATTAGGCATTAATAAAGAAGTTCTTCCTCTGTATTGTTCTGCTTTATATCACAAAGAAGGTAATTGCAATATAAATTGCAATATAAAAGCTAAGTTCTATAGTACATTAATAATTAGATACACATTATTCCCCATTAAAGCTTTTTCTCTTATTAATTCAATCATAGAATGGATAAGGCTTTTTAAAAATAAGAATAACAAAAAAAATTAGGAATGAACTATCGTGCTGATGACTGAACAACTGGATGGCTAGAACCTGAGCTGCAGCTTGACTGACACAAGCTTCTGAGGAACCTATGCTGTGCAACACAGGGCTTAAAGTCACACGTAGCTTTGGGAAGCTGCCTTTGTATCAGTTGCTCTCGTGCTTGGGGATAAGAGCTTGTCTGTTTCTTAACTGAAGAGTATAGAGGCAGATGCCTAGATACGTTCCTGAAGATTGCACAGCACAGCAGCTTCCTGGTGGAAGCTGAAAGAGTCGCCCCCAGAGACATCCAGAGGTGACCATAAGACTGATGTGTAGAACTGGGGAGCTAGAGGTGGTGGCCGTGTTGTGGGAGAGGCATGCAGGCAGGCTGAGGAGAGGGGAATAGATAATGAGAAGTGCTATCAATTTTGTATGAGTATATGAAAATTGTGCTCAAGGTCAAAAAGCCCAAATACTATATTATAACTGTGGGTGCCAAAGAGATTTTCATTTATATAATATATTACTCTAACATTTTAAATCCCTAATCTCTGTGCCTGTAGTTGTGTATACTAAAACTGCCCATTAGATTAAATACTTCGGGCACAAGAAATCATCCAAGCATCAATGAGTAAAACAGCACTTCATACGGGGACATATGCTTGGGTGTAATGTGTGGGATACAATAAATTGCAATGTCAGCCATATATGCACAACAGCCTGTTCTGATAAATTCAAAGCTGCTGCTGAGAGGGAAAACTATAAACTACTAAGTGTTAATGCTGCTTTCATTACACAGTCAGCATTATTGACATCTTACGTGTGAGTCACATGGATACTAGTTGCTTTTGAGTAAAAGTCAGCTCTGTGAGCATACTTGACCATGGAGCAGTGGATTAACTGGCTCATGCAGCTGCAGTGGAAAGCAAGACAGGGAAATGCAACTCCTTCCCCCTCTTCCTTCTCTTCCGCTTTTCTTTCTGCCTCTTCCCTGTGTAAAGTTGCCCCTGGATTACTTGGAGGTGCACTCAGCTACTGTGTTTGGTATATATTTGAAACGATTTTGTTGGAATCAGCTTCAACTCCCTTAAGTAGATCTTGATAAATAATAGCTTTATTTATTTATTTATTTATCCAATTGAACAGAAGAAATGTGATTTAAAATAAAACCGAACATTGTATCAGTGACATTTAAAGTAATTGTGGGTGGGGAGGTGGTAATGTTGAGTTGAAAAACTGCATTCAGCCTGACACCAAGTGTTCTCATTTGTTATTTGAAGTTAGATCTTTTTCACTGTCTCAGTATTTAAATTCTTATTTTTTTCCGGTGAAGAATCCTGTTTCAGAACAGAAAGCCAGTTTTGTTTTGAAAACTTACCAAAAAAAGCCTCTATTTTTTTTTTTTTTTTTTTTTGGCTTAGACTAATCACCAAAAGCAATCAACACTTGCAAATATGTTTGATCTGCCTCCTCTGCCCCAAATCTGCACTGCTTCTTCTCTGTCTCCCTCTGTCACGCTCTGCTTTTTTCTTTTTCTTTTTCATTTTTTCTTTTGTTTTTCTTTTTTTTTGATAAAAAAATGAGTTGACAATTTCCTGAACACTTTTTGTCCAGCTCCACACATGAGGTTCCATCATCCAAATGGCTGACCTACTAGAATGAATAGAAATGATGTAGCTTTCCTTTGGAATGGGGTTCCATGCTGGCACATTGTGATTGTTTGTCCAAAATTTTATGTTCACAGGAAGCAATATCAAAGAATCTTTTCCCCACATACTCTCTTCCCAGTATAGGAGCTTCCCAGACATTTTCTTATGTGATAAGGATTATGATAAGCCACCTAGTTCATGCAGATCATGTGTAATAGACAATGTTTAATAGTCCAGAAGACAATGTTTAATAGTCCATTAAAGCATAAGAGGATAGGCAAAAGCTGCAAGATGCAAAGTTGAGAAAGCCTTCAAGCTTTCTTTTCCTAACAAGAAATGTACCAGATAAGAAAAGCTGCTGCAGAACACAGATAAGAATTCCAACAAGAATTCTTCTAAATTATAGAACTTCATAGCTCAGCAGGCTGTTTGCTGCCATCCTGAAGAGTGAGTGGCATGAGGAGATGGCTTCTGAAGACAAGTGGAGGAAAAAAAAACCCAAACATGTTGCACAACATGTTGCAGGGAAACAACTTTAAAGTTTTAAGCTTATTTTTCACCATGCAAGCACATAATGTGCTTATTATACATTATCACATAATGAGAAAATGTGCTGTGCTACACATCTATGTATCTGGTATTTGAGTAATTACTGTGGGAGTGACATTGCCATTACCTGTTAAGTCCTGGAAAGTTGAACACTGAGCAGGAGCTCCATGGCCACGGAAGAATGCAATATCAAGAAGGGATCATGTTGGACTGCATCCATCATTTTCAGTTTGATGTAATCTTAAGGCACCAGAATTTTTGCTTTTATATAAATATGAGCTCTTGCAAGTCTATCTGCCCCCTTCAAGAAGTATGAGATTTAATATATGTTTGTTGCTAGTGATATTTTTCTTTGTAAGTGAGTATGATCTGAAACTGATGGAGTTCCGTTCTTGCTGCTTTTCTGCAGAGCTGTCATTCTGATTTGTTTTGGCGTTGATGTTGTTTTGGGGTTATTTCTGCTCTGTGTCATGATATCTGAATAACCTTGGTGCATCCCATCTCCCTCACATAATCTGTAATATGGGCCATTCGACAGTGCATTACTTCTCTTAAGAGATTGGACTTCAGACCTGTCAGCCACGCTGCTCAACCCGTCACTGGCCTCCTGCTGGTAAGACTGACAACACCAGACTCCACACATTTTACATTCCAAATGGGGCGAGGAGGGAGGGGAGGGCAGGGGAAGAAAATGTCTCAGAGATATATTTCTCTTGCAACGTTTATTAAAATCAATCTTGCTCACCTGCAGGGTTTCTTTTTATTATTTTAAACATTTTTCCCCCCACAGTCATTCTGCATTATCGTTCAATGTTAATAAAACTGGTTGCTTGCAGTGAGGAGGAAAAAAATGCTTTTTATCAGGTGTGTATTAGCAGAACATGCTGAGTCCAATTGCTGCGTCTTGCAGTTAGTCATTTGTTTCTTAGGGCTTCTATCCCTCCTTCCAACATCTCACCTTCTGAAGCAAATGGATCTTGGGGAGAGAAGCCTGAACACAGATGTCAAGCCCTGGAGTTGTTCAGTTTTCAATTGGATGACACACGGTGTACCTATTTCCTCAGGGCTTGGAGCTGACCCATTTCTAGGTTAGGGCCTGGACATGGATCCATTCTGAATCCTCCAAGATTCTGTGCCTTTGGTCACAATATCTAACTCTCATAAATTACTAGTGTCAGGGTCACATTTAAACTGGAGAGTAACAGACATTAAATGGAATCAGTTTCTAGAAATATCTATGATTGCCTCAACACTTTTGCATAGAAAGAGATGTTTTTTTGAAGCCTCCCATAATAGAGGAGAGGCTTTCATTGGAAACAATCCATAAAGTTATCACAGAGTTTAAGATACTGGTCCAAAGCAAATCACATACTCCTGTTCAAGTAAGCTCAAAGTTACATACTACCTGTTGATTTTTGGGCAAGTGGTTCATTTTACTTCATGTGACTAAAAATACATCATAAACTTTAGAAATGAGGCCAACTGCTTATTTATTGCATATACCTCAAGAAGGAACTTTGGTTCAGTTTTCTCTTTAGATCTGTTCCTCGGTCCTAAAATTAGTGCTGAATGTTCAGCTCTTCTCTGCTGTTCTGAAACAGTTTTCTGAGGAACTATTTCTACTCTTCTCAAATTCTCTCAGAGACTGAATCAGCATGCCCATCCTGCAGGATAACTTTCCTGCTCCAGACTAGAAAAGCCATCCTAAATTTTGCCTTTTCCTTCCCTCCTTGCTGTTACAGTTCTTGTGTCTGCAGCACGGGCTGCCATTCCCAGGTTTCCCAAGAATGTAACTGCACAAGACATGATTACTGCTGGTACAAAGAGCCATGGCATGCAGGAGGACCTGACCAAGGTTAAAATGCTGACGTTGCTTGTATGCTGACGTTGATGCTGATATTGATGCTGAGGACACAGAAAGCGGTTTGGTCCTTTTCCAAATATTGTTGTCTTTCCTGAGAGCGTGCAGGTTCTGCACAGGACAGTCATCATCTTGTACTGGTAAAATAGGACTCAGGTGCCATACTCAGTCTGTATGGCAACTCAAAGACTGTGTATCACAAAGAACACATAAATCACTAAACACAATTTAGTAAAGACACTGTTACTGTGAGTCTACTGATACTTTTTTCATTGAATAGCTGTAGAATTTGGTCTGGAGGGTTGTATACACAGAAAATTTGTTAAAAAATATATTGACAGGAGCTTGAAGAACGACACTCTTTTCTTACTACAGTTTAATTTCCTCTATTTGTGACTATGAATCATAGTTATAGCAGAAGCTGCTTCAATGAGGTTTTAGACTTGCCTTCCTGGACAGCAGCTAAACCAAAATGGCAGTCTATGATGCAAAATATTCCATTAAATCAGTGTGTGTACTCAGTTTTCATCTTGATAGTCTTAGAAACTTGCGGCACCTCAGAAACATGCCTGGTTGATGGAAGCTCCCTGGGTATGGCACACACATTCTGGGATTTCTCCCATACTGCTGGACAGGAGACAGTCCAGTGAAGCAGAAAACACAATTTGCTTTGCTTAAAACCACCTGCTCCCAGTTGATTTTCTTTTTTCTTGTGAAGATTATATTTGGGGAGGGGAATGGAGGCAGGAGCAGAGGGAGAATGAAAGGCAAAGATCTGCCATTTCAGGCAACCAGAACATTAAAGACAATAGTGATCTTCTTATGCATGCAGGACTTTACAGAACCATCAGCTTTTGTCTACATGCCACTACCAATTAAGGGCAGAGCTACAAGCTCTGTACTTCGCAGTGTTATGCAGGGAACAGGAGAATGCCGCCTGGATTGCTGCAGCAAGGGAAAGGTAGTTACTGAAATAGTCTAACGGGAAAGTATTAAATGGCTAAATTTTTATATCTGGCTGTATTATTTATATCTGAGTCTCACTGATTAGAAGAAAAGCATCTTCCATTCTAAAGGTCAGGAAATGCTATCCAGCCTTAAATCAGCCCTTTTATGCTAGAGAGCATATGCATGTATTAGCATGCCAGCTGATTATGTGACTATGTGCTATTCTTTCTGTGGACACAGGAAATGTTCAGAGAACAAATAAGCAAAATGATGGATAAATGGGCAAGCTCCAAGGAAAGAAAAATTATCAGCTGAAGGAACTTCCATTCCTTTCTGTCCCAGAATGCTGTGAAATTTTAGGAAACAAATTTAGCCCTAAAGATCCAATGAATCCTAACTCTTGAGCCCTAACTTTTCTGGGGCTCAGAAGTCTCACTGGCCAAAGATTGAGCCTTTGTAATTGCTCACAATATTTAAGAATTTATCTGTCTCTCTCTATATAAATTTCTTACTTGATTTTAGAGAGCACCAACTGCTGAAGGCATTCCTCTAGAAAAAAAAAATCGATTTCCCCTCTTTTCTTCATTCTGTTTGAACCTCTACAACTTCCCTAATTCCTCCAGGGAACAATCTTCTTCCCTACAGAGCTACACTTGGTTTCAAAATTGACTTGAAAACAAGAAAACAAAAATCTGCCTTTCTTTTTCTTGTGTTCTAAAAGTTCTGACAAGGGCCTTTCTCTAGAGAGCCATCTTCTTCAATCTCTTTCTGTTTACTGTCACCTGCCAACATTTTGTTCTGTATTAAGGAGACAGTAAGTTAGCTGTGCTTTTTTTTTTTTTTATGCTTTTTTTTTTTTNATGCTTTTTTTTTTTTCTTTTTTTTTTTTTGTGGCTTCTTCCATCCATGGACTCCAACCATTTGAGCTGATAGGAATGGGCACAGTTGACCTGTTCTTTGTGAACATTGGGGTTTCTGCACGCATTTGCAATTTTTATTCCTTTGATTTCCAGTCAAATTCATTAGAGAAAAAAATGATGATCCCTTCAGTGAAAACTTGGTGTACAGGCTCAAATGAGAAAGAGACTAAATAACATAAGACTAGGGGACGGTAGCTGTCAAAAACCAAACTGATTTTTGATGCTTGTAAGTGTATTGAAAGTTACTCAAAGTAACAATGATGTCAATGATGTGAAAAGATTGAGAAGAATTTACTTAATTCCTAGGGGCATACTGAATTAAAATCTTGACAGTTATGCTCTGTTCCATGGTTTCTCTACAATACAAATTCTTATGTGAATGACCTGCGCTAAAGCATTTGGAGTTCCAGATTCTCAAAGGCAGCTAGGCACTGAGTTCACGTTCCTTAAATTCCACCTGAGGATTTCTGCTTAGTGTTTCTGCCTTCGTGTTACTGATGTCCCCAGTGGAAACGAAGCTGTTTGAATACAAGGGCTACTGGATGTAGCAAAATCTGATGTTTAGTCTGATCCCTACTGACTCCTCTGTTTCCTTGTCTGCGTACAGAACATTTGGAGTAAAATACATCCGGTGACCAGTCATGAGTGGTGTTCCCCAGGAATCGATGTTGGAGCCGGTCCTCTCTAATATCTTTATCAATGATCTGGATGAGGGGATTGAGTGCACCCTCAGCAAGTTTGCAGATGATACCAACCTGGGAGGAAGAGTCGATCTGCTTGAGGGTAGAAAGGTTCCTCAGAGGGATCTGGGCAGGCTGGATTGATGGGCTGTACAAGGTCCACAGGATGAGATTCAACAAAGTGCCAGGTCCTGCACTTTGGTCACAACAACCGCACGCAACACTACAGGTTTGGGGCAAAGTGGCTGGAGAGCTGCTTGTGAGAAAAGGATCTGGAAGTGTTGGTTGACAGCGGACTGAACATAAGCCAGCAGTGTGCCCAGGTGGCCAAGGAGGCCACCAGCTTCTGCATTTGTATCAGGAATAGTGTAGCCAGCAGGACAAGGGAACAGATCATCCCCCTGTACTCCGTGTTGGTGAGGTCACACCTTGAATACTGTGTTCGGTTTTGGGGCCCTCAATACAGAAAAGACATTGAGGCCCTGGAGTGTTTCCTGAGAAGGGGAACAAAGCTGATGAAGGGGATGGAGCAGAGACCTTTTGGGAGGCAACTGAGAGAGCTGGGGATATTTAGTCTGGAGAAGAGGAGACTCTTCTGGAGTCTGGAGAAGAGGAGTTGCTGTGTACAACTACATGAAAGGAGGTTGTAGTGAGGTGGGAGTCAGTCTCTTCTCCAGAATATCTACCAATTAGACAAGAGGAAATGGCCTCAAGTTGGGTCAGGTGAGGTTTAGGTTAGACATTAGGAAAAATTTCGTTGTGGAAAGAGTGGTGAAGCATTGGAACAGACTGCCCAGTCTGTGTTATGGCCCCTGGCGGTGTTGATGAGCACTTAGGGACATGGTTTAGCAGACATGGTGGTGATGGATTTATGACTGGACTTGACTATCTTGAAGATCTTTTCCAAACATAATGATTCTATTCTATTCTATTCTATTCTATTCTATTCTATTCTATTCTATTCTATTCTATTCTACTTGTATTACTTCAGGAATCTTTTAGTTACCTGTATTGTTTACTGTCCTTCTCTCTTTTGCTCTGTATTGGTGCAAGATTGGAGGCCATGACTTTGCGCAGTGTCACGCAAGACCTTATAGAGAACTATGAGACACCTATTGTTAGTCTGTGGTAGGAACTCCTTATTTTTTCTGGAGTTCTCTATTAAATTATGTGGACATTTAATTAGACCGACTTAGTGCAATTTTAAATATCATATGACTTGGGTAATCACTGTTCAGCCGTGTGTAACTTCCTTCTGCCTAGCATACATTCTTTGTATCTGATGAAGATCGTCATACAGAAACACACACACACACACAGAAGATTTCTCAGTCCTCTTTTAGACATGTCAATGCTGAAATGTTTTAAGAACTCAGACAATAGGTGTTACACTGAAATGAAGGATGATATCAATGGGTGATTTCCTCACCTACTATATGTATCTGCCAGTCATTTCAGCTCCTGAAATAATGGAACTCTCCAGATAATTCATATACTCAAGTGATTTCTTGGGTTCATACTGGCAGTAGTCTGAAGCATTTCTCTTCTTATTAGCTTTGCTTCTAAACCTTGAGGACACTATGTCACTGAATAACATCTGGGCCCATTACCCACATTCTCTTTGAAGCTGTTAAAGAAGATAGGCATTTAATAGCATTCATTTGAAAAGGAAAGTCCTATCACCTTCACTTAGCAGGAGTCTAAAGCTCAGTTTTGTGTCCTGTAAAGACATATAATATGCACTGGGGCTCAGTATCGCATTTGTTGAAGAAAAGTTTACATGTGAGGCAAGTCATGAGGCTCAGAGTTCTCAGCTGAAAAGATTTTGGTACCTATTTAGCTTATAGCTGGCTTAGTGATATACTATTTTGAGGCTTTTCTGCTCTGGTGAATCTCATTTCAGTGTTAAAATGCTAGTGGCTCTGAAATGTTATTCCATGGCGCCCTGCTTAGCTCCAGGTCACTTGTATTTTGTCAATCAATCCTACAGTGTTAGTTATTTATCTATCACTTAATAACCATGCTGCAGAGAATAATTTATCTGGCAGAGCATGGTAATTTGTACTATAATTTCACCCCTGCTGCTGCAGACTTGCATTCTGTTACAGCAATGATTGAAAAAAATTAAGATTCCTAGGTCACACTTTGGACTCTATGTTTTCTGCCTTTCATAATTTCATTTCACTTCATCATCTTTTATTGAAGAAGCGGTTCATCTAGAAATGTGAGAACTGGTAAAAATCACCATGTTGCCCAGTAGGGCACAGTTCATGAAGATATAGGAAGTGAGATTGTGCTATCTTGAAATGGATGCAGGATGGTCATATGACATCAAAGCTGAGCTTATTGTAAAGAATTCGTAACCAATTTCTTGGTCTGTTTTACAATCTTAACTTGACTCTCACATCTCTTAGAAATGTAAATAAAACATGTGTATTGCACTGATGTCCCCTCTCCCATTAGCAAATTTCAGCAGAAATCTAGCAAACATCAGCAAGTCATGAACAGAATCAGGGCTTATTATACATTAATCTGCACTAATTTAGGACCCATAGCTTGAGAGTAGGCCTAAATGTTAGGTTTAGAAGAAGGAGAAATCCAACAAGGCCAACTAATGTGGTGCTGCAAAGGGCAGTAAAAAAGAAGTTGAAAACTGAACCAAGATTGTTCTCAGGGCAATAAAAAAATCTCAGAAAAGGAGATTAGGACTAGGACAAGGGTTAGGGTTATATGAGTGAGAAACTATATAGCCTGTGGCACTAGGTTTCAAAGGGCCTGCTTGTGCAGAGGGGCAGGACTAGATGATCTCAAAAAGTCCTTTCCAACTTTAATCATTTTGTGATTCTGTGAAACAATCTGTTTCAGCTAATTACTTTCAAACAGAGTATAAGTGAGAATTTAATACCTCTCTGTCGCCTATTATACTACATTTTGGCTGTTCTTTCTGTGGAATAAAGAGGCTTGTATATTCAAATCACCTCCAGATTTTACATCCTTCAATAAAATGAGATGGTCATTTTTGATGACCAGTAAAATAAAGCCATAATCAGGCTTCTAAATATTAATGAAATACAAATAGTAATAGAAATAGCTATATCAGTTTCATGGAGATGAATTCAGTTGCAAGTCCTTCTCAGCAGTTTGATACAAACCTATTTCTGCCTCCCTAATATTTATATACTTATTTTTAGAATGGAATATTTTCTCTGGAGAATTGTTTCTGAAGAAATTGTAGAGCACTTGGTGAATATCATCTGCTTATTTGGTGTTGACACTAAGCTCCCGCCTCTGTTTACTGAGATAGATGTTGCCGTGTTTTGTGCCATGTTTACTTCAGCTGTGCTTCTGTATTGCATCACAACTTTGCAGTGAAAGACTGTTCTCATCATATTTTTTTTTTCTTTCTAAACAGCATTTTATCTAAGCTTAATTAATAGATATTTCAAACTGGTACCTCGGTTCTCATTCTCAGAATTTACTTATATACAACTAGGAAGTTCAATTGGGAAATGTATGTTTTTGTTTAACAAGATACCTGTGAGGTAGGTACCTTTAACCATGATTTTTTTCCTACAAAAACCTGTGTAGTGAGTGCTGCTTCCCTTTCTAGAATGCAAAGTTACTTTCCAGAATCAAGTATAGATAGTCTGTGTGGGCATGAGTTTGAGTAATTGAGCTCAAGCGCTGCTTTGGTAGGGAATAAAGCTTTACAAATTTATATGCAAACATTGTATCTTATTGGACTTCTCATATTGGCAAGTGATAAACATATCTTTTCTTTCTGTTCAGTCTCAAAAATAAATTAAAAATTAGCATTTCTAATGGTCTTTTAAAAACAGGTTAAAATAATTGTCCTTTATTTAAAAAAAGAAAGAGTTGAGAGCATAATTATAGAAGGTGGATTAAGGTGCTATGAGATATACCATTTGGCAGAGCTTTATCTTGCTGCCTGTGTTGGCCTGGAGTTCAGAGAGTGTCAAGTGGGATCTGTACTTTGAACTGTGGCTCATTTCCTGTGACAACTTTCGGGGAGAACGACTGATCAAAAAAACCATTAGAGCCCTAGAAAACTTTGGGCAGTCTGTATTATTTACAGGGTTGGGCAAAGTAGGCAGAGGGACAGGTAGAGCTGTTAGTGCATGAAAGTTTGGTTTTCAAAGCTGCCTTCATGTAAGTAAGTGTATGATTAGCAGAAACCCCTCTGTAGTTCAGAATTTGAGTCCACAGGGAACGCTGTGGAAAGTCAGCACTTGAGTTCTCGCCTAGCTGCCAAAGGAGGACCCGGTCTCTAGCATTACATTCAAGATTGAAGTCAGTCAAAAAGCTTGCATCTAGCTACACTCCTTTTTAAGACCTTTTCTGAAAATTGAGAACAGGTTAATCTCTCAAGGTAAATATATCCCAAAATAGATAGTGACAAGCTGCAAGAAATATTTTAAATGTAGAAGCATTTTTATATACCAACTAAAACTAACTCTTTGCCTTGTGTTGATTTTACACTGATGTAACAGCATATTAAAATCTTAGAGACCTATAAGCGTATTGTAGCAATACAGAGTCTCATCATAATGGAACAAATTGCCAAAACTGATCAAGTCCTTGGAGTACAGTAAATCTTTAAGGGACTGTTCTCGTTATTTTGACACCAATTTTCATTTGTAGGTGAAGAACAGTTCTACATTTTGATAGCACCACATAAACATTTTGGGCACTGACCTAGAAGATAATTTAGATACCAAGGCAATTGACAGGAAAAAGCAAAGAATTCCTTGGCCTTTCTATCTATTTTTTCAAAGTCTTAAATTGCTTTTTGGTAGTGTGGAAAAACCTGAATACTCATGTGAGGCTTCCATCCTTTTCACACCACAAACCAGATGAGATAGTGGAGTGAGCAATCTTTTATCACTGGAACAAGAACACATCCACAGCTGAAACAAAAATATTTTGTAGTTTGTGTCTCTACTATATAGAGTACTTCTGAGGGGGTCTGTTTTTCCCATATGCTACTGTTGAGTCATTCCCACACTATTGCAATTTTTTTTATTCATTCAATTTTCGTAATGAGCCCTTTTTCATGCTTTTTCTCTCTTCATCCATCTTCGACCCTTATGGATCTCTCTACTGGAAATGAATGCCTTCTTCAGCATTGATTTGCCCATGCACCAATCCTTGCATAAGGCATGTGTTTCTTCCCACCTCCTTTGACTCATAAACTGCTAGCATCCTCTTTTGACTGGAGAAATCTTATTGGGCTTCCCTCTTTGTGTCTATGCCTGCTGCCCTTTGCAAAGGAAAATAATGTGACTTCTCATCAACTTTCCTTTTTGTCTCCAGGAGCATTCTAACATAGCCCTTTATAAATTCAAATAAAAAGATGAGATGATTGGGGCTTGACTTCAAGTTCCTGCAAACTGCCTTGCATTGCCTTGGGAATTACTATAGTATAAACAGAAATAAACTAGTGATTCAGAAGCTCGGAGGAAGAGCATTTCCAGAAAGGACAAAGAAAGAGTACTGTTTTTGCTGTTTTCCAGTTTCCCTATAGCGACAGAAAGTAGCACGTGCTGGCCTTGCCCTGACTAGTTTACCTAAAAATCAATAGCTAGCTTTCTTCAAGCTGTATTCACTTGCCTCTTGCCTTATGGTTATTCTCTGCAATCTGCACTGACTCCATAATTTAAAGTTATTTGTACATCTGCTTACCAAATCTCTGGTGCTTGATCAGATATTTAGATCATTTGAAAGGTTATGCCATCACTTGCTCTCTTATCCATTGGTTATCTTTGAAGATACAGATTTTATAGTGTTGTTTTAATCTGATCACACAATGATGAATGAAATCATACACTAGGATGCAAAGCCCTCTTGCACACCACTAAACTAACCTAGTTTAGGGTGAGTTGCAGGCTAAGGTGAGTTCATTCTGCAGTATATTTGTGCTGCCGATAGCTTAACTAGACTCCTGCAGAGTTGGCAGTGTGAACTTTGCCTGCTGTCTCATGGATTAAAAGGAAAGAAGCAATTCTAGTTCTGATATACAGCCTACAGGAATGCTGTAGTATCAGCAGAAGATATTACTGCAGTTTCAGAGAGAGAAAAAAAATCGATGTGAGAAACTTCTCTTTTGTTTTTTTGTTTTTCACATTGGACTTGGTGGCCTGTCTGGTGGGACCTCCATGGTGTCTCATTCCATCAGGTCCTGCAACAAATCTCTGAGACCTGAATGAAGGGCAACCTTCTCTGAAGGTGGAGACCTCCCATTCTAGAAAGATAAGGCTTGGGAAAGAAAATGGTCCTCTCTTTGTGTTAGTTCATATTCATATGGGAGGATGTGGCAGCACAAACCAAGTGAATCAGGATCTATAATTCTCATGCTATTATAACAACTTCTTTTGTTCATATCAGTGAAAAAAATCTGGTTTGAGGCGATCTAAATAGCAGTTGCATGAGTGTGTGTATGTGTGTGTGCGTGCGTGCGTGTGTGTGTGTGTGTGTATGCATTTAAAGGGAAGCTTTACTAAATGAATTAGATCTCCTAGAGAGACACCTGGGGATAATGGGTAGTTGCCTCCCACCGATATGCCCAGTTTTATCCATATTTATAAACAACTTTATCCTCAGAACAGAAGCCATTAAATAACTGTCCCTGAGGCTGCTCTGGCTGTGGTAGATAAACGTAAGCATATCTATGTATTTTTATGTCTAAGGATTGTAAGCCTGCATAGAGAGCTAAAGAGGGCAAAAGTTCAAAGCAGGATATGATTGAATGGACGGATGGTAGGAAATAGGAACAGATGAGAGTACTGCACTGTCTGTGGAAGGAAGTCTGCTCATTAGCAGTACAGAGATGGTCTAGCCAACAGTCAGGCAAGTGTCTCTGAGGAGCAACATTTGAGAAGTCTACTGGCAAGGGATGCCTGTTAATGGCAGGAAGATGACTGAGGGACTGCAAAAAAACTCTGGAAGCTTTGAGATGCTTCAAAGGATTATATTATCCCCTGCATGGATGTGTTAATGCTATTCAGTCCGATGGGAGTGGTTCAGCTTGTAATAGCAAAGTCTGGACTTTCCATCTACTTTTATTTTTACACAATGTTCATTACATACATTCTTAAAATTCTGATGTTTAACTGGCTTTTCCTAGCTCTCCAGTCATCTAGGGTATGTCATATAGGGGTCTGTCTAAAGCTTCAAACTTCCATGGAAGGATGTTTTTCCTAAGGGGACACTCTTCATTCTTATGTATGCTGACAGATGTATATGGTATGCTTTCCTGTTGCTTTAGTTTATGAGGCCTTATGTGAGTTTCTCTCTACTTGTGCTACCTCTCGCATACTTTGTCTACTTATGGAAAGTATTTTCTAGACAGTTCTTGAGACTGTAGGCTATTATAGCAAGTTAGTTCAAAGGACATCCTGAAACCAAAAGCAATCTTCAAGATACATTCATATGGCTTAAATGATACAGATTCTCCAGAAAGTATTTAGTTGGTTTTCTTCACACATTTCTGCATGTTTCTGGCTGCACTGGTAGTCAGAAATTTCCATTGTTTAACTTACAAAGTAAGCTCTGCCTCATTGTGCAAACAGACTTATACAATGACACAGAGATAGGACGTCACTTGTTCAGAGAAAGCTGTTCATAGCACCTTCTTTGATTCTGCTTTATTTAACATCACTGTCTCATCTGCTAAGATGATTGCAATTTGAGTGATTAGAATAGAAGAGAAATTGGAAAGCCCTATGTTAGGATTTGCTCTTAAGGCCAAGAATACCAAAACAAGAAAAAAAAAGAAAAATTGAGATGACTAAAGAAACAAGTCACTGAGAGTTGCAAAAATAATAATAATAAAGAAAAGTATGTTTAGAGAGCTTATTTTCCTATGTGTTGAAGAGGACGAGCAATTGAGTAACATCAGTAAGTGGCCACTTGGTTTTGAGTTACTGCTCAACAATAACTCTCAGGTTGACCCATAGGTCAAAGTTCTCGGGTTAGATTGCCAGTTCTTTAGTTCAGTAGAATGAGAGATATATTGACATCAGAATGACCACAAACCAGAGTTGAGGAGTTCAGTCTTCACACCTTTTCCACACAGGACTTCTTGTCCACTTGACTCAAAGACACCTGCTCTAGTAATAGAATTGAGTGTTAGAAGAGTGGGGCTATTTTTAGCAAAGAATTTCAGATTTTTCACAAAATGACCTCATGCATGGACCAGGAGAAATGGTGGGCTGCAATGACATCTGTGCAAAAAACTCTCCACTGTGCTCTGGGGAAATTCATAGAGCATTAGTTTGTTACAGTCCTTATCCAACCCCTATGTTATAGTACTTCTTCACTGCAATGTTTAAGGGAAAACTGGTGTCAATCTTCTCTAATGAAAAAAATAGAAGCTCATTTTCCTTAAACAAACAGATATTCCTATTGATCTGTGACATGATGTAAGAGCTGAGTTGTACAAAATTTAGGAAAAAAAGCCTTACTGGTATTGCAGACCTGTTTTTCCCAGAGAGTATCTATATCCTTGAGGATTACTTTTGCTTTGTATTTTATTTATTTGCTTTTTAGATCACACAAGATAGACCATTCTTGTTCTAGGTATGTATTTATTTTTAACCTTGGAGAACTGGGTGCAATAGCAACACGCCTGCAGGCTTCAGGCCACGGTGATTGTACTCATTAACTTAAACCAGTAAAACAGTACAGGCCTAATACTGCTTTGTTATAGCTTTGCGACCTCTTTGAGTTCACAGGGGCAATAAGGGGTAAGGAGTTGCTCTCTGACATAATGTAGCTGGGTGAAATCAAACAAGTAAATTTAATACTTACTGTGGAGCATTGACCATTTATTTTTCTGATTCATGTTATTGACTGTGGTTATATTCAGCCTAGGCAAAGAGAATACAGGGTTGCCAAAGCTACGATGAAAGAACACTACCAGAAAAAAAAAAAAAAAAAGTACTAATAAAAAGGAACATCCAGAGAAGCTTTATGAAATCAAACCTACCAGAACAAAGAAGACAACTGGCCCAAACTATGACAAGCACAAGATATGGTTTGTAAGACAAACACATCTCTAGAGCAATTCCTTTCCCTTTAGCACAGCTACAGTAGGTATAATTTTGACCTGTTGCCTTTCTATAAAAGAGGAATGTCCAAAATCTTAAAATAAATTGAAGCAGGAATTGGCTGTACATTATGCTGACCGGCTCATCTGGGAATGCCTGCTACAAACTGTGCAAGCTAACTTAATGAAAATAATGAATTGAATTTTTTTAAAAAAATCATGATTTCACAAGAAAACAAGTCTTATACAAGCACATTGCCTGAGTGCATTATCTTACAAGAGGTTATTTCTAATAACTTTTGAACATAATAGCTACTTTCAAGCAAATTTGACAGAAAACTAGAGCTGAAGAAATTAATTTTTTTTTGTATTTTTTGATAAAATTGACTAAAACCTCTTTCTGTCCTTATCAGTAGAAAGCATTATAATTTTGCCTTTTACTATTTTGATTTATTAATTTTGCAGTTCAAAAAATATTTGTTTCACTTCTCATCTCTCTTCCTTTTTCATATGGGGTTCCCTGATGAAGCACTAATTTACTGTGAAGTATTTGTAGGCATACATTCTTCTTTACGTTCAGTTTAAGAATCACATATAGTCTTGGGTTTATAACCACTAGACACGGACTTCATCTTTGGACTATTTTGCTCTTTTGTGTAATCACTGCCAAAGTTAACAAATGACTGAGATGTGTGGGAATGGAAAATTTGAATTGTTGGTCTAGTTATATCTGTAGTTCCTAGCCTGAAGAACCTAGTGTCATGCATTATGCAAACTCTTAGTGAATTTATATGCTAAACAAAGAGGAGGAAAGGGAAACTGAGGCATTGTGTTTGCTCAGTTATTCAGAAGACTAATGATGAGAACTAGGACTTAAATCCTGGTGTCTAATCTGAACTATATCCTTTAGCTCTATCAGCTTCTGAGTTCTAGTTTATTGCTCTTGAGAACAAGTTGATGTCAGAAGTGTATCTATAAAGAGACTATCTTTGCCTCTATTTTTTCCTCCTGCTGTTGAAATAATTTCCTGTCTTAGCAGGTTAACCTTTCCTACTCATTTCTATTTTCATGTAATTTCTTATTATAGTTGCAAGTTAATCACAAATCTATTGAGAGACTTCTTTCTAATCTAGCAGCCTTCGTTTACTTTCTGTGTTATTTAGAACAGTTGTGCCAAGTTAAGAGTGTCCAATTACATTCTCTGCAGGAGAAAAAAACAAGGGATCAGCAGCCTACGATTTCAGCTGAAGATATCATCAAATGGGAAAACAAATTAGGTGCCTAAAAATAAAATTAAGGATAAGGATTCACATGCCAGATTTGCTTGTACTCAGTGACACAGAATGACTGGTCAGGTAATTGCTAAACTTTTCTTCCTAAATAAGAAAGAAGAGGAGTGAATTTTTTAACCTTTTCTAAACCAGAGAAAGACAGAAAGTTGCCCTTGTGGAATTCATATAGATAATTCATTTTAGGGCGTCTTATCACTCCTAAGTCTTAAATCTCATCATATGGTTGCTTTCACAGAAGAAAACACAGGATATTTCTCTGCCTTAATCAATAGATTCAGATCATAATATGAAAATGATAAAGATCCGTTCTTCTGTATAGGGATGTCAGGGGAGCAAAGATATAACATATTGGTTTACATGTACTTCTGCTTGTGTGAATCTTTCCTTCTTCCTTTCCTTCTTCCCTCCTCCTTTCCTTTATTTCTTCTGTCTGTCTGTCCACACACCCATTCATCATTTCATAGGGATCTGAATCATGCCAAATCATACTTCAAAATAAATCTGTTTTCTTTGGGACAGCTATCTAAAGTTCTGGGTGTGAAAAGGTAAGTTGAAAACTCCTCAGTAAGAGAAAATATTACTTGGAGAGTCATGGTTTAAGATGCAGGCTTGAATACGTAATGTTTACTTGCACTTTTCTATATTTTAAAAATACATACATAGTTGTAAACACTAAACCAACCATGCACACAAACACTTTAGTCTAGCACTGCTTAATATTAAAGCAGTTTAAATTTGTTTCAGAACTGAATAACTGCACTGCGAATGATCTTTAGCAATAAAGCTTCTCTTTCCTGAACAGGTCAATAGATTATCAAAACACTAGGCAACTAAAACAAGCAATTCTGCAGATATAGTGAAAATGAATAGAAGTCTCTGTCTAGTTGTCCAAATAATTAAATTTCTCCTAGAAAAATAAGAAATGATATCCTGCTCAAGAATGCTTGATAGAAGTGAATTTGACAGAAGAGCAGCTCTTTATAGATGAACTTCAGATATTATTAATCTATCAAGCTCTCCAAAAAGGCAAGGAAACAAATTCTTCCCAGAAAACCTCCATTGTATCCAGTGGGCAAAACCAGGGATAATTTGAACCGTGCTGTCAAATATAAGTCCCTATAACTTGCCTGTCATAAATATTCCTCAAGAGTAGATATAATAGAGTAATTTTGCAGACAGCAGATTGATTAAAATTACAAACTACAGTTCAGAGCTGGAAATTCAGCACTTGAAGCAGCCTAGGCTGGGATTCATTGCCCAAGTTACCATGGCATCTTCTGAACTCATAAAAAGCAAACAAGCCCTGCAGTATAATTGAGCCTTTAAAGGGGAGATCTGTCCTCAATTCAAAAGCAATAAAAGGTCAATCTGTTTCAGGCCTGCGTGGCTTAAAATTCTTCTGGATGAACTGAAGACAGGTTGTCTGTTCATGCATGTGTTTGTGCTCCTCTTTTTAACATGCCCATACCCCGCTTCCTGTTCAAAAAATCAGTGTTTACCAGCACATACATGAAGGTGTAAATAAAAGAGACTTGATGACTCACTGCACAGAGACAACAACTATGCTATTTTACAGACAGGAACTCAGCTGCTGTCCACCTACCCTTGAATTGACTCAGTATATCCTGTTTGGGTGGATGTTATTGTCTTGCCTCATTTCTCTGTGCTAACAGGCTCTTTTTGGAAAAGGAAAGAGGAGAAATGAGACAAACAGTTCTGAAACAGCCGTTGCAAGAGTCAAAGATAAATATTCCAAAAGCTCAGTTGCTGTGCATCTCCTTTAAAGTCTCATATCAGTGTATGCATCAATGTATGCATCTCCTCATTTTGGCAGCTTTCTGTGGTCTCTGTCAGCAGTGAGGAAACACTAGTGAGCCCTTCTACAAGTGTGGGGAGGTGCTAGGAGCTGCAGGATGGCAAGTGGGAGTAGGTGGCCAGAGAACAGACTCTAGGCAGTGCCTACCAGGTGTGACATGTGACATCTGACCTGGGGACAGACCACTGGGGAAGAGCAGCAGCCCACAAGCAACTGACTTCAGTGTACTTGCTCCGGTGACCTTTTATATATATGGCTATGTGTGTATACATGCGTGTGTATGTGTGCATGTATATAGATAATATGCATACATGTGTATGTGTATTTTATATGCATATATCTTTGCCAACTAAAGCATTATTGATGATTAACGAAAAGGAGATGAAACCAAATGCAGATAAACTCTGGCTCTTTCCACATCATCTGATTTCATGAATCATAGAAGATTTGTTCATTACCAGGGACAGGGGAATAGCAGGAAGATAAAATTGCACTCTTCACAAGATAATGCATTGGAAGGTCTTATGCAGAACTCTGTTTCTTACCTCTTTCTACACTGAGGAGACCAAAGTGCTAAATAACAAAATCATACTCTCTCTAATAGCTCAGATAACCTAAAATCTTGGAGTACTGTTTTCAGGGGGTTCCACATTTACCTTAAAGTAGGAATTAAATTTGAGTAGTTTATTCTGGATTACACTAATTTTGGATTTGAGAAAATGTATGTCAATGTTCCAGACAACTATTTCTATCACCAGATCCTTGTTCCTTCACTGTGCTCATGCTCACATATTTGGTTAATATTTTTTTTTTCAAATTCATAGATATAACTGTACCTGGATATTCTTACAGGAAGACTGGGTTCTCATCAATCCCCCCAAACTGGAACCAAAAAAATTATGACAATATTCCTATAGTTCCTGCCTAGCCTAATAAATACAGGCTTGGAGGCTATACAATCTGCTGAAACTTTGGTGTACAGTTTAAACGCTCGTCATGGTGTAAATATTCCTAAATTGAACTCCATGGTAATCTAATACAATACTATGATCTGCAATATGGTAATTACAACTGTGACTTGACTCATTAATTTTGGTAACAGTTGTTAAGCAGCTCATTAGGTGGCTATTGAACAGCAGACGTCAATCTGGGAAGCCTCTCAAAACCTTCCAATATTTTTCTTTTCACAGCAAGGAGCATGGCAGAGAAGGAGGGGAGTTTGGACTTAGGAACTTCAAAGCTGTTAAGTTCTGGGCACTTGCTGATCTTGGCAAATATTTTGCTATTTCCATGGGCCAAGAATTAAGCAAAAATAGGATCTTGTGTAACATCTTAACTGCTGGCCTTGAAAAATGCCCCTCAGTTGCTCAGATCCCCTGTATTGGGACAGATCCTAGCTTCTCCTCACAAACAGAGTTAAGGGATCCCATATATGATTACATGAAGCTATGCTTTAAGTTGCTCATTTTGTGTCACACTTGATTATGATATGATTTGATGTTCAAATGGGGTGGTTTTGGATGCTGATTCCTATTCATTCAGCCATAGTATGTTGGTTGAAAATAAATAAGCATTGGTTCTTCTTCTTGTGTCTGCACCCTGGTACAAGTTCATAATATTCCTATGAACAATTATGAACAAGATCACAAAATGTACAGACCTGAAAATTAAGGATGTCAATGGCAAGGGCATGATGTTTAACATTTCTATTAACATATATTTTAATCTCCTTTCTGCATATTTCATCAATTTGCTGTTTGATTCTGAAAGAAATAGTGTGGCCACTGGACCAGCCATCCCTCATAGAGTGAATTATGTTTTGCTTCATGTATTCAGATTTTCAACTCTTTTTCTGAGGTGATTCTTGAGCAGATTTCTCAAGAGAATTTGAATAAATTGCTTTGAAGCTAACTACAAGCAGGAAGACCACTAATACACACACGGGGCCGAGTTCTACCACAGTATAGGTAGATTTGCACATAGTTTAATCAGTTTAATCTTCTAACTGGTTGAAGTCTGAAAGTCGTCAAACTTGTCACCTTCTTCCTCCACAAAACATTTGCAGCCAGGCACAGAAGTGTCAAGATCACTATCAGACTCTGCAGCACTAAGGGAAAAGCTGGAGCTATTCTAAAGTTATTGGTAAAAACTCTCTATCAATCTCTGCATTGCTCTAACAAGAATACAGAGTTGGGAACAAAGTAGCTAAATAATGTCTCCTGCCCCAAATACACCTGTGTCCATAAAAGTCACTGCCTTTTCTCTCCTGTTTGTGGCCGTGAGTGAAGCTACATCCTCAGAGAATGAAGACCATCACTGTTTAGGGCTGTTTCAAATAAAAGGGTTATTTTACAGCTGGCAACCTGTCCCTGATTTGCAAAATCTAAGTCTGCTTTCTAATTTGTGGTCCTTTTTCCTCATAACTTTTTTCTCCAGAGTATCAGTCCCAGATATGTCCTTCTTTTGCCATATTATTGCTGGATTTGCCTGATTTGCCAAGTTATTGCTGGATAAATGAAAATTTCCTGGTATGGAGTCCAATTAAATCAATGGTATAAAATTGCTGCCTTCTGGACACTTAAGTATTTGTACCACCTGAGTGTTTTTCTTTCAGTCTTTTTCTTTACTATCCTTTCATCATCCTCGCTTTGTTCTTGATAGACAGCAATGCTGAATAACACTAGATCCTGTAGTGGTAGAAGATGCAGTAAAAAACACAGAATTTGAGTGACATGCTCGAGGATGTTCACGTCAGACTTCACCTTAGCTTACAGATGACAGACAGAAATCCCTTATTGGGATTTTGCCCAAGTTCTATTGTTCTGAATATTTGGAAGTTGGCCTTAAAGGAGGCTCCCAGTCCCTTGCTTTTTCTGCTGTAGAGCACAGACATGAAAGGTGAATCTCATGTCCACAGCAAGGGTGTCTCTTAAAGTCTCTTAACATCTTCCCCTCCCTCACAGCACTTATGCTGGCTCTTAAATAATGATATTGCAAATAACACAATCCAAATGTTAGGGTGGTTTTCCTGACTTACTTTCTACTATTCAGTGACATATGGAATATCATTTTTAAAAGCCTGATTTTCTCCCTCAGAGCACAGTTTATCTGCAGTTGAAAACAAGCCTTCTCCCTTGGGTCACCCTCACTCTGGAAGAGCTCTTTTTGTCTCTGTCCTGCTAAGCATCCATCCATTTTCAAACCTTACTGGCAAAATTCTCCTCATCTGCTCTTCAAATTTAATTCTGTAAATTAGTTTTAGCAGAATACTGATTATATGAAAAATACTACATGTCGGATTTGCCTCCCCTAACACAAGCTTTCTAAAAATTGTTTATTACAAGTTAGCTATCTAAGTTCCTTCTGCAGTCAGTGGAAAGATGGATGGTTTTCCCCATCTTGGATAAGTGTTAGAGAATAATCACCAGTTATATAGGGGCTAGTTAATACTGTGAAGAGGTCTGCGCTCTCCGACGTAATTTTATAACCACGGTTCCAGTATACCTCGACATCAGCCTGGATTGAACTTCTTATAGCCCACCTGGTTTCTCAGAACACTACAAGTATTACAATAGTGTTAAGGAAGGTCTTGAACTCATCCTTTCTTATGTGGGATAGGCAAGTTTTTTTTTACCTATTCAATATTTTCATATATCCTTGCAATGAGGAGCTGCTTCAGCAAACTCTTAATCAAGGTCCTGTAGAAGTGGAGACAGTGATAGCAAAAGGGCAAGCACTTAACTGATCTTTCAAAAGTATTACTAGCACTTACTTCTCTGACTATATCCTTTTGCATCATTCATTGGCATAGATTTTTAGAGAAGAGATCTTCTGCTTTTCCAGATTCACTCTTCGTCTTTGCTGCACTGAGCTATTGCCCTGTGATCACCGTGCTCCTGGATCCCTGCTCTGTCCTAAAGGTAAAGCTTGTGTTTGTATGATAGGCAAACGTTATGAACATTCTTCAAAAAAGTTGCACCACTCACTTCTTCAGAGATTCAAAATCTCTGAAGCCTAGAAAAATACAAGGCTATTAACTGCTATTTGAAACAGGACCAGTGTGTCATGATCATATACTGTAGTACCTCTGGTGTGTGCGTGTGTATACACAAGCCAGGGGTTCCAAAGTCAAAGGGAGCGCACCCTGGAGAAAGTTAGGAGAAAGAAAGGAAAAAAGGAGAATGATGCAAGTCCTTTGAAGTGTTTGTTTTTCCTCAGATCTCACATGTAATGTTTATATTCCTCTCCAGTGAGGCAGATAACTGCCTAGTGAGGAAAGGAAACTGCCTAAGTATATTTTCCTACCCCCTTTTACTAAACCCAGTCCCCAAAGTATCTGTTATATCACATTTTATTTTGGAATTTCATTTTCTTTCTTCTTTTTCCCCTGTGAAATTCTCCATGAGACATAGCACTTTTTTTCCCCTCTAAATATGGTCACACCCCAGAGGTGAGTTTTCTGAAAATTCCTTGCAGCTATTGGTAGAGTTATTGGAGAAAGAGGATAAGGAAAGAAAATTTGGGAAATAAATTTTGGGTTGAGGAAGGGAATTTTGTCAGATATGCTTTACATTTCAATAGTTCCATAATGAGGAGGGTTTTTCTTTCTTTTTTTTTTTTTTTTGCTTGTTTGTTTTTTGTTTAAGTCAGTTCTTCATATAACGAGAAATAAATTGAATTTGTTCATAAACTAGGTTTGTTGTGTGAGGTTACTTGGTTATGAGTCACTTGATACAATCAATAATTCTGTTCTATTATCATACTGTAACCATACTGGCTAGGCTTAAAGGGCTAACAAAATCCACTTCTATTCTGAGCTATTGTCTCATTCTTTCTCTTGCAAGCCACTTTTTTATGTGTGGCAAGTCTCAACTGTGGGGGAAGTATAATTTAGAAGATCAGTAAGGGGATGTGGAACATTTCACCTTCAGGTCACTTGTTTGAATCTAACCCTGAAGCAGTAGTGATTGAAAATCATTGCCATCTGATTGCTTTTTTTTGGTGGCCTAATGGATATGAACCAATGGTTCTAGTCTAGAGGAAAAAAGACATGTGTCCACATCAAAAATCTTCCTTCAGATTGTAGTTATCCTCTTTACTCTCACAGCAGAGAGAGAAATAGGTAGAATGGGTGAGAGTAAGTGAATTGCATTACCCCCTTGACATGGAGGTAGCCTTTTCAGGTAAGTGAGACATACTGACCGTGTTTCAGAGAAACTTTTATTACCTGCAAGATAGTCTCTACAGATAGATAGCAAACCAACCTCCAAGTCAGCTGAAGCCACACTTTTCTTGAATACTAAACTTTCCAAGAGAGATCAAGTATTTTATGACTGATTCTCTAATCCTCAGCACCAATCAAGAAAAAAAAATTATATGGCTCATGTGGATGAAGAAAGAATTCTTTATTACTATAAAATCCTTATTTAATAACAAGGCTATTCTTTATTCTTGGTCTGATATACTTGAGTAAAATCCTTCTGAATTAGTATGAGTAGTGATAAGTTAAGAGCTAAGGTAGTTGGTCCCATATGTTTATACACACACACACACACACACACACACACACACACACACACACATATATATATATATATACACATGTGTTTATATTATATTATCATAGAATGGTTAAGGTTGGAAGGAACTTCTAGTAATCATTTAGTCCAACCCCCCTGCAGGGACACCTAGAGCATGTGGCACAGAGTCACAACCTCGCGGGTTGGGAAGATCTCCAGAGAAGTAGACTCCACAACCTCCCTGGGCAGCTTGTTCCAGGGCTCTGTCACTCTCACAGTAAAGTTCTTCTTCATCAGTACATGGAACTTCCTGTGTTTCAGCTTGTACCCACTACCCCTTGTCCTATCACTGACCACCACCAAGAAGGGTTTGGCCCCATCCTCCCTACATTCTCTCCTCAGGTACTTATACATATTGATCAGATCTCCTCTCAGTCTTTTCTTCTCCAGGCTAAACAGGCCCCGCTCATTAGTCCTTCCTCATAAGACAGATGCTTTCATCCCTTAATCCTTTTTGTTGCTCACCGCTGGACCCTCTCTAAAAATTCCATGTTCTTCTTGTACTGGGGAGCCCAGAACTGCACATGATCCTCCAAGTGCAGCCTCACCAGAGTTGAGTAGAGGGGCAGGATGACCTTCCTTGACCTGCTGGCAGCACTCCTCCTGATGTAGGCCCAGGGTTGCATTGACGTTCCTGGCCCCAAGGGCACACTGCTGGCTCATGGTTAATTTGTTTTCAACCAGGACTCCCAGATCCCTCTCCGTGGAGCTGCTCTCCAGCAGGTCAAGCCCAAATCTGTTCTGATGCCTGGGGTTATTCCTCTCTAAGTGCAGGACCCTGCATTTGTCCTTGTTGAACCTTGTGAGGTTCCTCTCTGCCCAATTCTCCAACCTATCTAGGTCCCTCTGAAAGCATCACAGCTCTCTGGGGTGTCGTCCACTCCACCCTGTTTGGTATCATCCACAAGCTTGCTCAGGGTGCACTCTGTCCCCTCATCCAAGTCATTGACCAACAAGCTGAACAGCACCGGGCCCGGTACTGACCCCTGGGGAACATCACTGGCCGCAGGCCTCCAACTGGACTTGGCACCATTTGTCATAGCCCTATTATATTATATTATATTATATTATATTATATTAGTATATTTGTAATGCACATACTCTCATCTCTGTACAAAGCAGTATTCGATACTATTTCAGGAGAAAGAAAACAATGGAAAAAATAGGATTGTACCACTGCCTTCTAGAAGCCGGTAAGAATAATGCCTTAGATTATAAGAAAGGGCAGTAGCAATATCACCACTGCAAAGAACAAGTAGCAACTTCTTGCTGCTTTATCACTGACTTTTTTGCCAATTTAAGATCAAGATCTTAGAAAGAATTACATTCTGTCTTAGGAAGAACTGACAGAAACACATTTTCAATTACCAGTGGGTGACAAGAGAACAACAACGTTAGTAGTTTTTTAAACAAGGTTATTTCTTGGTTTACAGAGGTGACTATTTATAAATGACTGAACATGATTCTCTTACAAATGATCTTATTTTTAAAAATGAAATACCTTCATTGTAGGAATGGAGATGTTCAATTTGTATCATACACTATTTTTTAAAGGGCAAAGGGTCTGTGTGAAGAAAAGTTACAATAAAAATATTTTGAATTGATCAGTTCTTTAAATAAATGTCTGCCTTTTGGGTCTCTCCTGGTAGACCTTTAGCTGGACATAATCCTGCTAGACTTTAATGAACACCATCTGGTTCTTTATTGTGTAAACAGGGCCTTAAAACAGAGCAGGTTGCAGTCTCTAAATTGCAAGGAAGAACAATGCTTTCCTGTGCAACCATATGAACCAGCAGGGACATGAACCTGCTTACAGATATTAGGATGGTGTTGTTAATGAGAATAAAGAAATCCCGCACCTATTCAGTGCTCTGAAATTCATGTATCTAGTGAGCTAAGCAAGAGGGAAGAAAAGTAGAGCTCTTGCTTCTAAATGATTATGATGAAGGAAGAAGGTTTGCTAAACTATTCTCGCTTAAATATTTATCTGATTTGGGCCTTGTCAGTATAAGAAATTGAACTGTACAGTAAGCTGCCCTGGGACAAACACCATTCTGATGTCTAAATACAGTTCAGCAGTGGTGGAAAAGAAAACATTAAACTGATGCACATGAGACAGAAAGCAATTTAAATGACGTGGTAGTATGGCTTCCACCAAATGGGGCACTTGTAAAGATGTAAAACCATTAATGTATAAATTACATTAAAGTAACAGCCTTTGTTATGTAAGGGAGTCACTTAAAAGCGGTTCGTAGATGGATAGTGGTAAAGCAACAGAGTTTGTGACAGATACCTCTTTAATTTTGATTGATGCTGATATCATCCCAAATGTAGCAAACATCAATATGGTAGTTACATCCATTTCTATTAGGATGATCAAGATCCTGGAAAATGCTAGTCCTCTTTGGTACTGGTTTATTGTTTTTTTTTAAACAAGTCTGGCAGTGTCATGGTCATGTATATATGCTATGAAGACCAAAATAGACAAGATGACAGAATCACAGAATCACAGTATGTTCAAGGTTGGAAGGGACCTCTAGAGATCATTTAGTCCAACCTTCCCGCTCAGGCAGGGACACCTAGAGCATGGGGCACAGGGTGGCATCCAGGCAGGTTTGGAAGATCTCCAGAGAAGGAGACTCCACAACCTCCCTGGGCAGCCTGTGCCAGGGCTCTGTCACCCTCACAGTAAAGTTCTTCCTCACATGGAGATGGAACTTCCTCTGTTGCAGCTTACACCCATTTCCCCTTGTCTTGTCACTGGCCACCAGTGTTCCAGATGTTCCAGTCCCTTAATCATCTTTGTCGCTCTCCACTGGACCCTCTACTGAAGCTACACATCCCTTTCATACTGGGGAGCCCGGAACTGCACACAGTACTCCAGGTGCGGCCTCACCAGAGCTGAGCACCTCACCTCCCTTGACCTGCTGGCAACACTCCTCCTGATGCAGGCCAGGATCCTATTGGCCTTCTTGGCCACAAGGGCACACTGCTGACTCATGGTTAACTTGGTGTCAACCAGGACTCCCAGGTCCCTCTCTGTGGAGCTGCTTTCCAGCAGGTCAACCCCTAATCTGTCCTGATGCCTGGGGTTATTCCTCCCCAGGTGCAGGACCCTGCACTTGTCCTTATTGAACCTCATGAGGTTCCTCTCTGCCCGACTCTCTAGCCTGTCCAGGTCCCTCTGAATGGCAGCACAGTGATAGATCTGTTGAAATTTCTGGGCAATGACAAAAGGATTGGAGGGAGTATTCTGATGCTGAAGTCTGTCACTAAGCACTCAACCTGGAAGATTACTCAGAGTAATTGACTTGTTGTTCATGGAGGACATTAAATACCGAAGTATCTTTCAGGAAAGTAGTAGGTAGCACCACACCCTATCTTCAAAAAACTTGTCAGCATTCATGAACGAAAGGCTGCTTGGGAAGGATAGTTGTAAAATAACAGAAGTCACAGTTCTTAGAAATAAAAAGAGGGTGAAAGCAGAATAAAAGGAGCATTTATTCTCTGAAAAAAACTCAGAAAAGCTCAGGAAAAAAAAATGAAGCAATGAAGCATGTGTTCATATAATCTACAAAAGAGTGGTCTTCCATGAAAAAAAACCCGCTTGTTTCAAAGAGGAATAGAATAAGCAATGTTTCATATCCTGTATCAGTAGGACAGGGGAAATGAATTTAAAGGTGCACCAGGGAAGATTAAAATGACATGTTTGGGGGAATATTCAAGATATGAAGGAGTTAATCTCAGAAATGGGTTGCTTAGGGAGGAGGTAGGGTTTCCTTTTTTGTGTGGCTTCCAAGAATAGGCTAGATAGAATCATAGAATCATAGAATCATAGAATCATAGAATCATAGAATCATAGAATGCCGAAGGTTGGAAGGGACCTCAGAGGTCATCGAGTCCAACCCCCCTGCTCATGCAGGGTCACCTAGAGCACGTGGCACAGGGCTGCATC